>NC_091308.1:18857859-18887859 GCF_038502225.1 Cherax quadricarinatus
AGCACTTCAACAAGAGCTATGCAACATTGTTGCCAGCACTTCAACAAGAGCTATGCAACATTGTTGCCAGCACTTCAACAAGAGCTATGCAACATTATTGCCAGCACTTCAACAAGAGCTATGCAACATTGTTGCCAGCACTTCAACAAGAGCTATGCAACATTATTGCCAGCAGTTCAACAAGAGCTATGCAACATTGTTGCCAGCACTTCAACAAGAGCTATGCAACATTGTTGCCAGCACTTCAACAAGAGCTATGCAACATTGTTGCCAGCACTTCAACAAGAGCTATGCAACATTGTTGCCAGCACTTCAACAAGAGCTATGCAACATTGTTGCCAGCACTTCAACAAGAGCTATGCAACATTGTTGCCAGCACTTCAACAAGAGCTATGCAACATTGTTGCCAGCACTTCAACAAGAGCTATGCAACATTGTTGCCAGCACTTCAACAAGAGCTATGCAACATTATTGCCAGCAGTTCAACAAGAGCTATGCAACATTGTTGCCAGCACTTCAACAAGAGCTATGCAACATTGTTGCCAGCACTTCAACAAGAGCTATGCAACATTGTTGCCAGCACTTCAACAAGAGCTATGCAACATTGCAATAGATCAATAATATGGACAGTCATAGATGTAAGCAGGAGAGGTTGAGTCACAGGTAAAAGAACCTCCAGCTTCGCTACAACGAAATTTTTGAAATTGACTGTATCTTTATTTCGTTTCTGAAGTCTGGTAAAGTTGACACATTTGCTGACTTCATTTATACAACCCATCCTATGTGATGTCATATGACAACTGAAATATAACTTCCGTTCCCAACTGAGAACTGTCATACAGAGTTGGGCAGCAGCACTCTACCTGCTTATCCAAGACTGTCAAATTAATGATACAAAATATCCATCTATATACATTCATCCATTTATAGAAAACGGGGAATAGCTACCATAATAAGGGCATCACTAAATATGTGCCACAAACCTCATATACTTCTCACTCGCCCTAGCAACGCCTCTTTACTCATGCATTTGAAAAAGAAAACTTTCTTGTCATTATTAACCCGGAAGCCACGCATGTGAATCATTCTGTTGGGGTCTTCCATGTCCCTTCCTCCAGTATGCCACCCGGAGCAGATTACCTTCTAAGAATTAATCTATTTGCTAGGTGAACAGTGGCTGAAGGTGTTTGGAGACCTGAACATTAGCCTCGCTTCTCCAGGGGATTAAACGTGGATCTTTTCAGTTGTGAGTTGAATGTTCTATCAGTGAGCTTAGTGTTTTATCTCCTCCACTTGCTTATATAACACTACAGAGAAATAAGTATATATGTAATTTGAAGAAGTTGGTGGCTGATTTTAATTAGTTTAGTGGCTTTAATATCCTGCACATGACCTTTCATTCGAAGATAGTCATCCCGTAACCATCCAGAGAGCGGTTGTTACATGATTACAGAAGCATGTAATGGGTCCATGGACTGGGCCCCAACATTTGTGTTTGCTCAGCAAGTTCCGGCAGTAATGAATCATTTACAAATTTATTGATTTCTGAATAACAGTAACTAGTTGACTCAGTCATGAATTCAGTCAAAAAGTCATTATTTACAATACCTAATATTAAGCAAGACGAGGTTGAATTAAATCAGATTAAGACGGTTACGAATGATGTAAAACAGGCAAAGTCAGGTTACTTTTTTTTCAGAACGGCTGTAATATACCACTATGGATAAATATTCTTGTATTTTTTTTCGAACATCTGTGAGTGAGTTGTCTTTGAATTCATGAACTGTGTCGCATTCAGTAATAAACCAAGGTGTGACACCTGGGATATCAAGTTTTCTTTTCACGTGTTTAATATTTAAGTAGTATGCGGACTTGCTAGGATGAGTCCCAACCCTTCGTTCTGCAACTTTTCAAGATCTCCTCGAACTTATTGTCAGACACAAGGGAAAGTAAGGGTGCAGCATAGTCCTCTAGTAATCTTATGTAAGCAAAATACAATATTTTCACTACTGCCTTAGTATCAGATCTGAGACAAAACACTCCCCCCGCCCCTCACAGTTCTAAGTGTTCTCGGCCACCTTTAGCAACGAATTCTGGTTACAAAAAAAAGTCCATAGAGAGAGACAGACCTCCATCCATAGATATCTACTTCTTATATATTCGAGCCGAGATCCATCATGCAACAGGATCACCCGCCTGCCTGTCGGAAAGGACACATCTATAATATACTGGATTGCTTTGCTTTGACAATCCAGTATATTATAGATGTGTTAAGCATCTAATACATAGTTAAGCATCTTTTGGGTACTGGAAAACCAGTACCCAAAAGATGCTTAACTATGTATTAGAGTTGTGTCAGCACCTGGGTTTGATCATCTCAGCTGAGAATACGAAGATATTCGATATACCTTACCTTTGATGAGTTTCCAGTCTCGGCTCCGAGCGTAGCAAGACTCTGGAAACTCATCAAAGGTAAGGTATATCGAGTATCTTCGTATTCTCAGCTGAAATGATCAAACCCAGGTGCTGACACAACTCTAACGCATAGTTAAGCATCTTTTGGGTATTGGAGAACCCTATGCCAAGGCAACCCAGTCTATTATAGAATTAGCTTTGTTGATGGTTTAATGAGGCACACCACCGGAGGCAACACGCAACACGCAAACGCAACTTAACAAGCACCTCTGAAGGGAAGTCAGTGTTACCAAGTAGTGATTGATGTCAGCCAATTGTCGGCTCCCTGACCCTCTGACCCGCCTCCACTCACACGCTGCTTGCTTCCTCTGTGCGTATGACTGCTCTCTCACTCACGTGTGCGTATGACTGCTCACTTACTCACGTGTGTTTGAAACTCGCATTATCACCACCACAAGCTCTACTATCACCATCAGTGTCACCACTATCGCGACAATATCCACCATCACACCACAATCAATATTATAGCCACCATCACCACAGTCACTATTATAGCCACCAGTATCACCACAACTGCCGCTATAACCACAGCGACCACCAGTAGTAACACAAACTCCGCTACAACTACCACCACCACCACCACCACCACCACCACCACCACCACCACCACCACCACCACCACCACCACCACCACTACCATGACTACCACCATCAGAGTAGGCTTGGCTCTCTCATTTTCAAGATGGTGAAGGTGAGGGTGTGTGGTGAAAATGAGGCGACATGACGAAGGAAATACTACAGGAATACAATTCCTGGAAAGCCCGCACCTTAGAGGAGGAAACATGATAACGACGTTTCTCTTCCTCCTGGACCATTGTCAAATCACAAATGAAACGAGAAAAAACTAGAGAAGGCCAGAATACACGCGAATACCGAATATATGTGAGAAATTTGTCAAGTGTACCCGACATCGCTCACAGGTTGCCCAGAGTACAAAATATTTAACAACCTTCCGTTTCCCAAGTCAGAGGGGAGTGGGGGTGGGGGGAGCACTTCCGTGTCAAGGTGACGCTCATACGCAAAGCAATTATATAACAGAATAAGCCTTTTCGTAATATTTGTTGGAGAATAAGCCTTTTTTGGATACACGTGTAGAAGATTTAGCCTTTTTGGGATGCAAGTATACAAATTTAAGCCTTTTATGGGCACATTTTTAGCAGAACGAACCTTTTTATATATATAAATGGAGAAGAGTTTTTTTTTATGGGTATAGATGTAGCAGAACGAGTCTTTTTGGGGTATAAATGTAGGAGAATAAGCCTTTTTTGGTATACTTGTAGAATAACAAGTATTTTTGGGCACAGATATAGAACAAGCCTTTTTTGGGTATAGATTTAGAATAACAAGCCTTTTTGGGCACATATGTTGTAAAGCAAGCCTTTTTGGGTTTAGATGAAGCAGAAAGAGCGTTTTTTTATAGATATAGAAGAACGAGCCTTTTTGGGCCCACAAACCTAATAGAACACATTTAGCAGAACACATTTAGCGGAACGCATTTAGCGGAACGAAACTTTTGTCAGTATCTAAATCAAAGACTTTTTTTTTTCTTTAATATCCCAACAAAGTCTTGTTCTCCTTCGTGTGTCTTTCTCTGCAGAGTGAAAGGAAGACCCAGGAAACTTAAGGACGATAGTGAGAGAAGGGAAGACACAAGCAAGGAAGACTTAAGACGCGTCGAGAAGGTGAAAGCTGGTCGATGAGGTCTTCCGACTCTCCAGACTTTCCCAGTAACAAGAAGCAGTGATTATGATGACTTAAAGTATTCTTCACTGAAGCAGTGATTATGATGACTTAAAGTATTCTTCACTGAAGCAGTGATTATGATGACTTAAAGTATTCTTCACTGAAGCAGTGATTATGATGACTGAAAGTATTCATCACTGAAGCAGTGATTATGATGACTTAAAGTATTCATCACTGAAGCAGTGATTATGATGACTTAAAGTATTCATCACTGAAGCAGTGATTATGATGACTGGAAGTATTCATCACTGAAGCAGTGATTATGATGACTGGAAGTATTCATCACTGAAGCAGTGATTATGATGACTGGAAGTATTCATCACTGAAGCAGTGATTATGATGACTGGAAGTATTCATCACTGAAGCAGTGATTATGATGACTGGAAGTATTCATCACTGAAGCAGTGATTATGATGACTTAAAGTATTCATCACTGAAGCAGTGATTATGATGACTTAAAGTATTCATCACTGAAGCAGTGATTATGATGACTGGAAGTATTCATCACTGAAGCAGTGATTATGATGACTTAAAGTATTCATCACTGAAGCAGTGATTATGATGACTGGAAGTATTCATCACTGAAGCAGTGATTATGATGACTTAAAGTATTCATCACTGAAGCAGTGATTATGATGACTTAAAGTATTCATCACTGAAGCAGTGATTATGATGACTGGAAGTATTCATCACTGAAGCAGTGATTATGATGACTTAAAGTATTCATCACTGAAGCAGTGATTATGATGACTTAAAGTATTCATCACTGAAGCAGTGATTATGATGACTTAAAGTATTCATCACTGAAGCAGTGATTATGATGACTTAAAGTATTCATCACTGAAGCAGTGATTATGATGACTGGAAGTATTCATCACTGAAGCAGTGATTATGATGACTTAAAGTATTCATCACTGAAGCAGTGATTATGATGACTTAAAGTATTCATCACTGAAGCAGTGATTATGATGACTTAAAGTATTCATCACTGAAGCAGTGATTATGATGACTTAAAGTATTCATCACTGAAGCAGTGATTATGATGACTTAAAGTATTCATCACTGAAGCAGTGATTATGATGACTGGAAGTATTCATCACTGAAGCAGTGATTATGATGACTGGAAGTATTCATCACTGAAGCAGTGATTATGATGACTGGAAGTATTCATCACTGAAGCAGTGATTATGATGACTGGAAGTATTCATCACTGAAGCAGTGATTATGATGACTGGAAGTATTCATCACTGAAGCAGTGATTATGATGACTGGAAGTATTCATCACTGAAGCAGTGATTATGATGACTGAAAGTATTCATCACTGAAGCAGTGATTATGATGACTGGAAGTATTCATCACTGAAGCAGTGATTATGATGACTGGAAGTATTCATCACTGAAGCAGTGATTATGATGACTGGAAGTATTCATCACTGAAGCAGTGATTATGATGACTGGAAGTATTCATCACTGAAGCAGTGATTATGATGACTGGAAGTATTCATCACTGAAGCAGTGATTATGATGACTGGAAGTATTCATCACTGAAGCAGTGATTATGATGACTGGAAGTATTCATCACTGAAGCAGTGATTATGATGACTGGAAGTATTCATCACTGAAGCAGTGATTATGATGACTGGAAGTATTCATCACTGAAGCAGTGATTATGATGACTGGAAGTATTCATCACTGAAGCAGTGATTATGATGACTGGAAGTATTCATCACTGAAGCAGTGATTATGATGACTGGAAGTATTCATCACTGAAGCAGTGATTATGATGACTGGAAGTATTCATCACTGAAGCAGTGATTATGATGACTGGAAGTATTCATCACTGAAGCAGTGATTATGATGACTGGAAGTATTCATCACTGAAGCAGTGATTATGATGACTGGAAGTATTCATCACTGAAGCAGTGATTATGATGACTGGAAGTATTCATCACTGAAGCAGTGATTATGATGACTGGAAGTATTCATCACTGAAGCAGTGATTATGATGACTGGAAGTATTCATCACTGAAGCAGTGATTATGATGACTGGAAGTATTCATCACTGAAGCAGTGATTATGATGACTGGAAGTATTCATCACTGAAGCAGTGATTATGATGACTGGAAGTATTCATCACTGAAGCAGTGATTATGATGACTGGAAGTATTCATCACTGAAGCAGTGATTATGATGACTGGAAGTATTCATCACTGAAGCAGTGATTATGATGACTGGAAGTATTCATCACTGAAGCAGTGATTATGATGACTGGAAGTATTCATCACTGAAGCAGTGATTATGATGACTGGAAGTATTCATCACTGAAGCAGTGATTATGATGACTGGAAGTATTCATCACTGAAGCAGTGATTATGATGACTGGAAGTATTCATCACTGAAGCAGTGATTATGATGACTGGAAGTATTCATCACTGAAGCAGTGATTATGATGACTGGAAGTATTCATCACTGAAGCAGTGATTATGATGACTGGAAGTATTCATCACTGAAGCAGTGATTATGATGACTGGAAGTATTCATCACTGAAGCAGTGATTATGATGACTGGAAGTATTCATCACTGAAGCAGTGATTATGATGACTGGAAGTATTCATCACTGAAGCAGTGATTATGATGACTGGAAGTATTCATCACTGAAGCAGTGATTATGATGACTGGAAGTATTCATCACTGAAGCAGTGATTATGATGACTGGAAGTATTCATCACTGAAGCAGTGATTATGATGACTGGAAGTATTCATCACTGAAGCAGTGATTATGATGACTGGAAGTATTCATCACTGAAGCAGTGATTATGATGACTGGAAGTATTCATCACTGAAGCAGTGATTATGATGACTGGAAGTATTCATCACTGAAGCAGTGATTATGATGACTGGAAGTATTCATCACTGAAGCAGTGATTATGATGACTGGAAGTATTCATCACTGAAGCAGTGATTATGATGACTGGAAGTATTCATCACTGAAGCAGTGATTATGATGACTGGAAGTATTCATCACTGAAGCAGTGATTATGATGACTGGAAGTATTCATCACTGAAGCAGTGATTATGATGACTGGAAGTATTCATCACTGAAGCAGTGATTATGATGACTGGAAGTATTCATCATCAGTGATTATGATGACTGAAGTATTCATCACAGTGATTATGATGACTGGAAGTATTCATCACTGAAGCAGTGATTATGATGACTGGAAGTATTCATCACTGAAGCAGTGATTATGATGACTGGAAGTATTCATCACTGAAGCAGTGATTATGATGACTGGAAGTATTCATCACTGAAGCAGTGATTATGATGACTGGAAGTATTCATCACTGAAGCAGTGATTATGATGACTGGAAGTATTCATCACTGAAGCAGTGATTATGATGACTGGAAGTATTCATCACTGAAGCAGTGATTATGATGACTGGAAGTATTCATCACTGAAGCAGTGATTATGATGACTGGAAGTATTCATCACTGAAGCAGTGATTATGATGACTGGAAGTATTCATCACTGAAGCAGTGATTATGATGACTGGAAGTATTCATCACTGAAGCAGTGATTATGATGACTGGAAGTATTCATCACTGAAGCAGTGATTATGATGACTGGAAGTATTCATCACTGAAGCAGTGATTATGATGACTGGAAGTATTCATCACTGAAGCAGTGATTATGATGACTGGAAGTATTCATCACTGAAGCAGTGATTATGATGACTGGAAGTATTCATCACTGAAGCAGTGATTATGATGACTGGAAGTATTCATCACTGACTCAGTGTATTACACAAGGTTCACAACAATGGTACGGAACAAAATATTTTTTTCATCAACAAAAGTCAAAAGGCAAACCTACCGTTATTATTATTATTATTATTATTATTATTATTATTATTATTATTATTATTATTATTATTATTATTATTATTATTATTATTATTATTATTATTATTATTGATTTTTAAATGAGAATATGGTGAGGGGTCAAACTTAAAACGGACACTAGTAACAACAGCCTGGTTGAACAAACAGTCAGGCCTCGTGTCTCAACCTCAGGGTGAGAGACAAGGCTAGATCGACTCATACAACTTGTCTCCGGTATATCACAGGTATATCACAGGTATGTCATGAGTACTGCAGTGACGCAAGGAGGGCGTCATGGCTGACCATGGCAATCCCCACAAGGAGCTTACCACCATGCCCCTGCCCTAGTGGGGCATGGTGGTATTCCTGGTGGTATTCTCAGAGAAGGATTTTTAGTATGCTTAGCAGGAAATGGTGATAATTTTCGGCTACCATGCCTTGCTGGGCATGGTAGTATGTCTGTCAGCAGGCGGCTCAACCAGGTGACTTTGGTGGTAACCGACACACGGCTGATCTCGGTTGTGTGTCACACAGCTGATCTTTGTTGTGTGTCACCAGCTGGCCTGGGTTATGTGTCACACAGCTGACCATGGCTTGGTAATCCCGTAGATTACCATACATGTGACCACATCACCACCTTGTGGTGTGGGGCAACACTTCCGCCTCCACGCTATCGGCTCATTAATTGATTAACGAATTAGGCAAAAGACTCACGTGTGCAACTGTGGGCCCAACAACAGTTAATTATCTATTCTAGCGCCTATTGTTATTATTAATTCTTTTATTATTATTACTAGTGGTCCAGGCAGCTAAAGTGGCCCAGGCAGCTATAGTGGCCTGGGCAGCTGAGGTGGCTCGGGCAACTAAGGTGGCCCGGGCAGCTACAGTGGCTAGGGAAGGTATAGTGGCCCGGGCATCTAAGTTGGCCGGGAAGCTATAGCGGCCCGGGCACCTATAGTGGCCTGTGCAGCTAAGGTGGCACGGGAAGCTATAGTGGCTCGGAAGGTATAGTGGCCTGGGCAGCTAAGGTGGCACGGACAACTATAGTGGCCCTGGAAGTTATAGTGGCCCGGGTAGCTAAGGTGGCACGGGCAGCTATAGTGGCCCAGGCAGCTATAGTGGCCGGTCAGCTAAGGTGGCCCAGGCAGCTATAGTGTCCCAGGCAGCTAAGGTCGCCCGGACAGCTATAGTGGGCCTGTCAGCTAAGGTGGCCCAGACAGCTATAGTTACAGTGGCCCGGGCAGCTAAGGAGGCCCGGGCAGCTAAGGTGGCCCGGGCAGCTAAGGTGGCCCGGGCAGCTAAGGTGGCCCGGGCAGCTAAGGTGGCCCGGGCAGCTAAGGAGGCCGGGCAGCTAAGGTGGCCCGGGCAGCTAAGGTGGCCCGGGCAGCTAAGGTGGTCCGGGCAGCTAAGATGGCCCGGGTAGCTAAGGTGGCCAGGGAAACTAAGGAAGCCAGGGCAGCTAAGGTGGCCCGGGCGGCTAAGGTGGGCCGGGCTTCCTTAGTTGCCCGGGCCACCTGAGCTGCCCGGGCCATCTTAGCTGCCCGGGCCACCTTAGCTGCCCGGGCCACCTTAGCTGCCCGGGCCACCTTAGCTGCCCGGGCCACCTTAGCTGGCCAGGGCAGCTAAGGTGGCCCGGGAAGCTAAGGTGGCCAGGGCAGCTAAGGTGGCCCACCTTAGCTGCCCGGGCCACCTTAGCTGCCCGGGCTTCCTTAGTTGCCCGGGCCACCTTAGCTGCCTGGGCCACCTTAGCTGCCCGGGCCACCTTAGCTAGCCAGGGCAGCTAAGGTGGCCCGGGAAGCTAAGGTGGCCAGGGCAGCTAAGGTGGCCCACCTTAGCTGCCCGGGCAGCTAAGGCGGCCCGGGCAGATAAGGTGGCCCGGGCAGCTAAGGTGGCCCGGGCAGCTGAGGTGGCCCGGGCAGCTAAGGTGGCCCGGGCAGCTAAGATGGCCGCGGGCAGCTAAGTTACAGTGGCTGAGTTACAGTGGCTAAGGTGGCCCGGGCAGCTAAGGTGGCCCGGGCAGCTAAGGTGGCCCGGGCACCTAAGGTGGCCCGGGCAGCTAAGGAGGCCGGGCAGCTAAGGTGGCCCGGGCAGCTAAGGTGGCCCGAGCAGCTAAGGTGGCCCAGGCAGCTAAGGTGGCCCGGGCAGCTAAGGTGGCCCGAGCAGCTAAGGTGGCCCGGGCAGCTAAGGTGGCCCGGGCAGCTAAGATGGCCCGGGCAGCTAAGGTGGCCCGGGCAGCTAAGGTGGCCCGGACAGCTGAGGTGGCCCGGGCAGCTAAGGTGGCCCGGGCAGCTAAGGTGGCCCGGGCAGCTAAGGTGGGCCACCTTAGCTGCCCGGGCCACCTTAGCTGCCCGGGCTTCCTTAGTTGCCCGGGCCACCTTAGCTGTCCGGGCCATCTTAGCTGCCCGGGCCACCTTAGCTGCCCGGGCCACCTTAGCTGCCTGGGCCACCTTAGCTGCCCGGGCCACCTTAGCTGGCCTGGGCAGCTAAGGTGGCCCGGGAAGCTAAGGTGGCCAGGGCAGCTAAGGTGGCCCACCTTAGCTGCCCGGGCCACCTTCGCGGCCCGGGCCTCCTTAGCTGCCCGGGCCACCTTAGCTGCCTGGGCCACCTTAGCTGCCCGGGCCACCTTAGCTGGCCAGGGCAGCTAAGGTGGCCCGGGAAGCTAAGGTGGCCAGGGCAGCTAAGGTGGCCCACCTTAGCTGCCAGGGCCACCTTAGCTGCCCGGGCTTCCTTAGTTGCCCGGGCCACCTTAGCTGCCCGGGCCACCTTAGCTGCCCGGGCCACCTTAGCTGCCCGGGCCACCTTAGCTGCCTGGGCCACCTTAGCTGCCCGGGCCACCTTAGCTGCCCGGGCCACCTTAACTGTCCGGGCCACCTTAGCTGCCCTGGCCACCTTAGCTGCCCGGGCCACATAAGCTGCCCGGGCCACCTCAGCTGCCCGGGCCACCTTAGCTGCCCGGGCCACCTTAGCTGCCTGGGCCACCTTAGCTGCCCGGGCCACCTTAGCTGGCCAAGGCAGCTAAGGTGGCCCGGGAAGCTAAGGTGGCCAGGGCAGCTAAGGTGGCCCGGGCAGCTAAGGTGGCCAGGGCAGCTAAGGTGGCCCGGGCAGCTAAGGTGGCCAGGGCAGCTAAGGTGGCCAGGGCAGCTAAGGTGGCCCGGGCAGCTAAGGTGGCCCGGACAGCTGAGGTGGCCCGGGCAGCTAAGGTGGCCCGGGCAGCTAAGGTGGCCCGGCCAGCTAAGGTGGCCAGGGCAGCTAAGGTGGCCCGGGCAGCTAAGGTGGCCCGGGCAGCTTAGGTGGCCCGGGCAGCTAAGGTGGCCAGGGCAGCTAAGGTGGCCCGGGCAGCTAAGGTGGCCCGGGCAGCTAAGGTGGCCCGGGCAGCTAAGGTGGCCCGGGCAGCTAAGGTGGCCCGGGCAGCTAAGGTGGCCCGGGCAGCTAAGGTGGCCCGGGCAGCTGAGGTGGCCCGGGCAGCTTAGGTGGCCCGGGCAGCTTAGGTGGCCAGGGCAGCTAAGGTGGCCCGGGCAGCTTAGGTGGCCCGGGCAGCTAAGGTGGCCCGGGCAGCTAAGGTGGCCCGGGCAGCTGAGGTGCCCCGGGCAGCTAAGGTGGCCCGGACAGCTAAGGAGGCCCGGGCAGCTGAGGTGGCCCGGGCAGCTAAGGAGGCCCGGGCAGCTAAGGTGGCCCGGGCAGCTGAGGTGGCCCGGGCAGCTAAGGAGGCCCGGGCAGCTAAGGTGGCCCGGGCAGCTAAGGTGGCCCGGGCAGCTAAGGTGGCCCGGGCAGCTGAGTGAAGATTCTTGTCCTGCCATAATTAATGGAATAATAAAGAATAAAGAAGACTCGCTGCTATGAAAGATAAACTTCCTCTAGTGTTTGTGTTGTGTTGTGTTGTGTTGTGTTGTGTTGTGTTGTGTTGTGTTGTGCTGTGTTGTGTTGTGTTGTGTTGTGTTGTGTTGTGTTGTACTGTGTTGTGTTGTGTTGTGTTGTGTTGTGTTGTGTTGTGTTGTGTTGTGTTGTGTTGTGTTGAAGTGTGTTGTGTTGTGTTGTGTTGTGTTGTGTTGTGTTGTGTTGTGTTGTGTTGTGTTGTGTTGTGTTGTGTTGTGTTGTGTTGTGTTGAAGTGTGTTGTGTTGTGTTGTGTTGTGTTGTGTTGTGTTGTGCTGTGTTGTGTTGTGTTGTGTTGTGTTGTGTTGTGTTGTGTTGTACTGTGTTGTGTTGTGTTGTGTTGTGTTGTGTTGTGTTGTGTTGTGTTGTACTGTGTTGTGTTGTGTTGTGTTGTGTTGTGTTGTGTTGTACTGTGTTGTGTTGTGTTGTGTTGTGTTGTGTTGTGTTGTGTTGTGTTGTGTTGTGTTGTGTTGTGTTGTGTTGTGTTGTGTTGTGTTGTGTTGTGTTGTGTTGTGTTGTGTTGTGTTGTGTTGTGTTGTGTTGTGTTGTGTTGTGTTGTGTTGTACTGTGTTGTGTTGTGTTGTGTTGTGTTGTGTTGTGTTGTGTTGTGTTGTGTTGTGTTGTGTTGTGTTGTGTTGTGTTGTGTTGTGTTGTGTTGTGTTGTGTTGTGT
The DNA here is from genome assembly GCF_038502225.1 of Cherax quadricarinatus. NCBI lineage: Eukaryota > Metazoa > Arthropoda > Malacostraca > Decapoda > Parastacidae > Cherax > Cherax quadricarinatus. Next base: position 18,870,502 of record NC_091308.1, read on the forward strand.
TGTGTTGTGTTGTGTTGTGTTGTGTTGTGTTGTGTTGTGTTGTGTTGTACTGTGTTGTGTTGTGTTGTGTTGTGTTGTGTTGTGTTGTGTTGTGCTGTGTTGTGTTGTGCTGTGTTGTGTTGTGTTGTGTTGTGTTGTGTTGTGTTGTGTTGTGCTGTGTTGTGTTGTGTTGTGTTGTGTTGTGCTGTGTTGTGTTGTGCTGTGTTGTGTTGTGTTGTGCTGTGTTGTGTTGTGTTGTGTTGTGTTGTGCTGTGTTGTGCTGTGTTGTGTTGTGTTGTGTTGTGTTGTGTGTTGTGTTGTGCTGTGTTGTGTTGTGTTGTGTTGTGTTGTGCTGTGTTGTGTTGTGTTGTGTTGTGTGTGTGTTGTGTTGTGTTGTGTTGTGTTGTGTTGTGTTGTGTTGTGTGTGTGTTGTGTTGTGTGTGTGTTGTGTGTGTGTTGTGTTGTGTTGTGTTGTGTTGTGTGTGTGTTATGTTGTGTTGTGTTGTGTTGTGTTGCGTGTGTGTTGTGTTGTGTTGTGTTGTGTTGTGTTGCGTGTGTGTTGTGTTGTGTTGTGTTGCGTTGTGTTGTGCTGTGTTGTGTTGTGTTGTGCTGTGTTGTGGTGTGTTGTATTGTGTTGTGCTATGCTGAGTTGTGTTGTGTTGAGTTGTGTTGTGTTATGTTGCGTTGCGTTGTGTTGTGTTGTGTTGTGTTGTACTGTGTTGTCTTGTCTTGTATTGTGTTGTGTTGTGTTGTGTTGTGTTGTGTTGTGTTGTGTTGTACTGTGTTGTGTTGTGTTGTGTTGTGTTGTGCTGTGCTGTGCAGTGTTGTGTTGTGTTGTCCTGTGTGTGTTGTGTTGTCCTGTGTGTGTTGTGTTGTACTGTGTGTGTTGTGTTGTCTGTGTGTTGTACTGTGGTTGTGTTGTGTGTTGTGTGTGTGTTGTGTTGTGTTGTGTTGTGTTGTGTTGTAAGTTTTGTGGCTTGTGTTGGCAGCTAAGGTGGCCCGGGCAGCTAAGGAGGCCCGGGCAGCTGAGGTGGCCCGGGCAGCTAAGGAGGCCCGGGCAGCTAAGGTGGCCCGGGCAGCTAAGGTGGCCCGGGCAGCTAAGGTGGCCCGGGCAGCTAAGGTGGCCCGGGCAGCTAAGGTGGCCCGGGCAGCTAAGGAGGCCCGGGCAGCTAAGGTGGTCCGAGCAGCTAAGGTGGCCCGGGCAGCTAAGGTGGCCCGGGCAGCTAAGGTGGCCCGGGCAGCTGAGTGAAGATTCTTGTCCTGCCATAATTAATGGAATAATAAAGAATAAAGAAGACTCGCTGCTATGAAAGATAAACTTCCTCTAGTGTTTGTGTTGTGTTGTGTTGTGTTGTGTTGTGTTGTGTTGTGTTGTGTTGTGCTGTGTTGTGTTGTGTTGTGTTGTGTTGTGTTGTGTTGTGTTGTGTTGTGTTGTACTGTGTTGTGTTGTGTTGTGTTGTGTTGTGTTGTGTTGTGTTGTGTTGTGTTGTGTTGTGTTGTGTTGTGTTGTGTTGTGCTGTGTTGTGTTGTGTTGTGTTGTGTTGTGTTGTGTTGTACTGTGTTGTGTTGTGTTGTGTTGTGTTGTGTTGTGCTGTGTTGTGTTGTGTTGTGTTGTGTTGTGTTGTGCTGTGTTGTGTTGTACTGTGTTGTGTTGTGTTGTGTTGTGTTGTACTGTGTTGTGTTGTGTTGTGTTGTGTTGTGTTGTACTGTGTTGTGTTGTGTTGTGTTGTGTTGTGTTGTGTTGTGTTGTACTGTGTTGTGTTGTGTTGTGTTGTGTTGTGTTGTGTTGTGTTGTGTTGTGTTGTGCTGTGTTGTGTGTTGTGTTGTGTTGTGTTGTGTTGTGTTGTGCTGTGCTGTGCAGTGTTGTGTTGTGTTGTGTTGTGTTGTGTTGTGTTGTGCTGTGTTGTGTTGTGTTGTACTGTGTTGTTTTGTGTTGTCTTGTGTTGTACTGTGGCCCGGGCAGCTAAGGAGGCCCGGGCAGCTAAGGTGGCCCGGGCATGTTGTGTTGTGTTGTGTTGTGTTGTGTTGTGCTGTGTTGTGTTGTGTTGTGTTGTGCTGTGTTGTGTTGTGTTGTGTTGTGTTGTGTTGTGTTGTGTTGTGCTGTGTTGTGTTGTGCTGTGTTGTGTTGTGCTGTGTTGTGTTGTACTGTGTTGTGTTGTGTTGTGTTGTGTTGTGTTGTGTTGTGTTGTGTTGTGTTGTGTTGTGTTGTGTTGTGTTGTGTTGTGTTGTGCTGTGTTGTGTTGTGTTGTGTTGTGCTGTGTTGTGTTGTGTTGTGTTGTGTTGTGTTGTGTTGTGTTGTGTTGTGTTGTGTTGTGTTGTGTTGTGTTGTGTTGTGCTGTGTTGTGCTGTGTTGTGTTGTGTTGTGCTGTGTTGTGTTGTGTTGTGTTGTGTTGTGTTGTGTTGTGTTGTGCTGTGTTGTGTTGTGTTGTGTTGTGTTGTGTTGTGCTGTGTTGTGTTGTACTGTGTTGTGTTGTGTTGTGTTGTGTTGTTGTGTTGTGCTGTGTTGTGTTGTGTGTTGTGTTGTGTTGTGTTGTGTTGTGTTGTGTTGTGCTGTGCTGTGTTGTGTTGTGTTGTGTTGTGCTGTGTTGTGTTGTGTTGTGTTGTGTTGTGTTGTGTTGTGTTGTGTTGTGTTGTGTTGTGTTGTGCTGTGTTGTGTTGTGTTGTGTTGTGTTGTGTTGTGTTGTGTTGTGTTGTGTTGTGTTGTGTTGTGTTGTGTTGTGCTGGTGTTGTGTTGTGTTGGTATTGTGTTGGTGTTGTGTTGTGTTGTGCTGTGTTGTGTTGTGCTGTGTTGTGTTGTGTTGTGTTGTGCTGTGTTGTGCTGTGTTGTGTTGTGCTGTGCTGTGTTGTGTTGTGTTGTGTTGTGTTGTGTTGTGTTGTGCTGTGTTGTGTTGTGTTGTGTTGTGCTGTGCTGTGCTGTGTTGTGTTGTGCTGTGCTGTGTTGTGTTGTGCTGTGTTGTGTTGTGTTGTGTTGTGCTGTGCTGTGCTGTGTTGTGTTGTGTTGTGGTGTGTTGTGCTGTGTTGTGTTGTGTTGTGTTGTGTTGTGCTGTGTTGTGTTGTGTTGTGTTGTGTTGTGTTGTGTTGTGTTGTACTGTGTTGTGTTGTGTTGTGTTGTGTTGTGTTGTGTTGTGTTGTGTTGTGTTGTGTTGTGTTGTGCTGTGTTGTGTTGTGTTGTGTTGTGCTGTGTTGTGCTGTGTTGTGCTGTGTTGTGTTGTGTTGTGCTGTGTTGTGTTGTGTTGTGTTGTGTTGTGTTGTGTTGTACTGTGTTGTGTTGTACTGTATTGTGATGTGTCGTGTTGTGTTGTGCTGTGTTATGTTGTGTTGTGTTGTGCTGTGTTGTGCTGTGTTGTGTTGTGTTGTGTTGTGTTGTGCTGTGTTGTGTTGTGTTGTGTTGTACTGTGTTGTGTGTGTCTTGTGTGTACTGTGCTAAGGAGGCCCGGGCAGCTAAGGTGGCCCGGGCAGCTGTGGCCCGGGCAGCTGTGTTGTGCTGCTGTTGTGCTAAGGTGGCCCGGGCAGCTGAGTGAAGATTCTTGTCCTGCCATAATTAATGGAATAATAAAGAATAAAGAAGACTCGCTGCTATGAAAGATAAACTTCCTCTAGTGTTTGTGTTGTGTTGTGTTGTGTTGTGTTGTGTTGTGTTGTGTTGTGCTGTGTTGTGTTGTGTTGTGTTGTGTTGTGTTGTGTTGTGTTGTGTTGTGCTGTGCTGTGTTGTCTTGTGTTGTACTGTGTTGTGTTGTACCGTATTGTGTTGTGTTGTGTTGTACTGTGTTGTGTTGTGTTGTGTTGTGTTGTGTTGTGTTGTGTTGTGTTGTGTTGTGTTGTGTTGTGTTGTGTTGTGTTGTGTTGTGTTGTGTTGTGTTGTGTTGTGTTGTACTGTGTTGTGTTGTGTTGTGTTGTGTTGTGTTGTGTTGTGTTGTGTTGTGTTGTGTTGTGATGTGTTGTGTTGTGTTGTGTTGTGTTGTGTTGTATTGTGTTGTGTTGTGTTGTGGTGTGTTGTGTTGTGTTGTGTTGTGCTGTGTTGTGTTGTGTTGTGTTGTGTTGTGTTGTACTGTGTTGTGTTGTGTCGTGTTGTGTTGTGTTGTGCTGTGTTGTGTTGTGTTGTACTGTGTTGTGTTGTGTTGTGTTGTGTTGTGTTGTACTGTGTTGTGTTGTGTTGTGTTGTGCTGTGTTGTGTTGTGTTGTACTGTGTTGTGTTGTGTTGTGTTGTGTTGTGCTGTGTTGTGTTGTGTTGTGTTGTGTTGTGTTGTGCTGTGTTGTGTTGTGTTGTGTTGTGTTGTGTTGTGTTGTGTTGTGTTGTGTTGTGTTGTGCTGTGTTGTGTTGTGTTGTGTTGTGCTGTGTTGTGTTGTGTTGTGTTGTGTTGTGTTGTGCTGTGTTGTGTTGTGTTGTGTTGTGTTGTGTTGTGTTGTGTTGTGTTGTGCTGTGTTGTGTTGTGTTGTGTTGTGTTGTGTTGTGCTGTGTTGTGTTGTGTTGTGTTGTGTTGTGTTGTGTTGTGCTGTGTTGTGTTGGGTTGTGTTGTGTTGTGTTGTGTTGTGTTGTGTTGTGCTGTGTTGTGTTGTGTTGTGTTGTGCTGTGTTGTGTTGTGTTGTGTTGTGTTGTGTTGTGCTGTGTTGTGTTGTGTTGTGTTGTGTTGTGTTGTGTTGTGTTGTGTTGCACTGTGTTGTGTTTTGTTGTGTTGTGTTGTGTTGTACTGTGTTGGGTTGTGTTGTGTTGTGTTGTACTGTGTTGTGTTGTGTTGTGTTGTGTTGTGTTGTGTTGCGTTGTGTTGTGTTGTGTTGTACTGTGTTGTGTTGTGTTGTACTGTGTTGTGTTGTGTTGTGTTGTGTTGTGTTGTGTTGTGTTGTGTTGTGTTGTGCTGTGTTGTGTTGTGTTGTGTTGTGTTGTGTTGTGTTGTGTTGTGTTGTGTTGTGTTGTGTTGTGTTGTGTTGTGTTGTGTTGTGTTGTACTGTGTTGTTTTGTCTTGTATTGTGTTGTGTTGTGTTGTGTTGTGTTGTGTTGTGTTGTACTGTGTTGTGTTGTGTTGTGTTGTGTTGTGTTGTTTTGTGTTGTGTTGTACTGTGTTGTTTTGTGTTGTCTTGTGTTGTACTGTGTTGTCTTGTCTTGTATTGTGTTGTGTTGTGTTGTACTGTGTTGTGCTGTGTTGTGTTGTGTTGTGTTGTGTTGTGTTGTGTTGTACTGTGTTGTGCTGTGTTGTGTTGTGTTGTGTTGTGTTGTGTTGCGTTGTGTTGTGTTGTGTTGTGTTGTTTTGTGTCGTGTTGTGTTGCGCTGTGTTGTGTTGTGTTGTGTTGTACTGTGTTGTGTTGTGTTGTGTTGTGTTGTCTTGTCTTGTCTTGTGTTGTGTTGTCTTGTCTTGTGTTGTACTGTGTTGTACTGTGTTGTGTTGTTTTGTGTTGTGTTGTGTTGTACTGTGTTGTACTGTGTTGTGTTGTTTTGTGTTGTGTTGTGTTGTACTGTGTTGTGTTGTGTTGTGTTGCGTTGTTTTGTGTTGTGCTGTGTTGTACTGTGTTGTGTTGTGTTGTTTTGTGTTGTGTTGTGTTGTTTTGTGTTGTGTTGTGTTGTGTTGTGTTGTGTTGTACTGTGTTGTTTTGTGTTGTGTTGTGTTGTCTTGTCTTGTGTTGTACTGTGTTGTGTTGTGTTGTACTGTGTTGTGTTGTTTTGTGTTGTGTTGTGTTGTACTGTGTTGTGTTGTTTTGTGTTGTGTTGTGTTGCGTTGTGTTGTGTTATTTTGTGTTGTGTTGTGTTGTGTTGTCTTGTCTTGTCTTGTGTTGTACTGTGTTGTGTTGTGTTGTGTTGTCTTGTGTTGTCTTGTCTTGTCTTGTCTTGTCTTGTCTTGTCTTGTGCTGTGTTGTGTTGTGCTGTGTTGTGTTGTGTTGTGTTGCTCTGTGTTGTGTTGTGTTGTCTTGTCTTGTCTTGTCTTGTGCTGTGTTGTGTTGTGTTGTGTTGTGTTGTGTTGTGTTGTGCTGCGTTGTGTTGTGTTGTGTTGTGTTGTACTGTGTTGTGTTGTGTTGTGTTGTGTTTTTCTGTGTTGTGCTGTGTTGTGTTGTGTTGTGCTGTGTTGTACTGTGGTGTGTTGGGTTGTGTTGTGCTGTGTTGTGCTGTGTTGTGCTGTATTGTGCTGTGTTGTGTTATGTTGTGCTGTGGAATGTTGTGTTGTGATGTGTTGTGTTGTGGTGTGCTGTGTTGTGTTGTGTTATGTTGTGCTGTGCTGTGTTGTATTGTGTTGTGCTATGGTGTATTTTGTTGTGCTGTGTTGTGCTCTGTTGTGTTGTGCTGCGTTGTGCTGTGTGTTGTGCTGCTTTGTTCTGTGTTGTGTTGTGTTGTGCTATGCTGTGATGGGTTGTGCTGTGCTGTGTCAAAGCGTGTGGTGTCTCATACTATGATGTATTCTGCTGTGCCGTAACATGTGGTGTCACACACTATGGTGTGATGTTCATGTGGGCCAGACCTGCACTGTTGTGCTGTGACAGAATGAGCAACAGCAAAATCAGCAGCTGCCGTTCAAGTAGAAATAATAGAAGCAGTGGTAATAGTAACAGCAACAACAGCAAGAGGAATGACAGCAGTGTCAGCAGCAACAGACACAACAGTCACATCAACAGCAACAGCATCAGCAACAGTGTTAAGAAAATTAGTAATCCTGGTATGAGTTACAAAACTATCAGAAATAACAGCAGCAATCCTAATACGAGGTGTAAAACTGTCAGAAATAACAGCAGCAATCCTAATACGAGGTGTAAAACTGTCAGAAATAGCAACAGTAATCCTGGTACGAGGTGTAAAGCTGTCAGAAATAGCAACAGTAATCCTGGTACGAGGTGTAAAACTGTCAGAAATAGCAACAGTAATCCTGGTACGAGGTGTGTAAAACTGTCAGAAATAGCAACAGTAATCCTGGTACGAGGTGTAAAACTGTCAGAAATAGCAACAGTAATCCTGGTACGAGGTGTAAAGCTGTCAGAAATAGCAACAGTAATCCTGGTACGAGGTGTGTAAAACTGTCAGAAATAGCAACAGTAATCCTGGTACGAGGTGTAAAACTGTCAGAAATAGCAACAGTAATCCTGGTACGAGGTGTAAAACTGTCAGAAATAACAGCAGTAATCCTGGTACGAGGTGTAAAACTGTCAGAAATAGCAACAGTAATCCTGGTACGAGTGTAAAACTGGCAGAAATAACAGCAGTAATCCTAATACGAGGTGTAAAACTGCCAGAAATAACAACAGTAATCCTGGTACGACTGTAAAACTGTCAGAAATAACAACAGTAATCCTGATATGAGTGTAAAACTGTCAGAAATAACAACAGTAATCCTGGTACGAGCGTAAAACTGTCAGAAATAACAACAGTAATCCTGGTACGGCGTAAAACTGTCAGAAATAACAACAGTAATCCTGGTACGAGCGTAAAACTGTCAGAAATAACAACAGTAATCCTGGTACGAGTGTAAAACTGTCAGAAATAACAACAGTAATCCTGGTACGGTGTAAAACTGTCAGAAATAACAACAGTAATCCTGATATGAGTGTAAAAATGTCAGAAATAATAGCAGTAATCCTGGAGGACAGGAGGGTCAGGGAGACATGGTAACGACATATAAAATACTGCGAGGAATTGAGAAGGTGGACAAAGACAGGATGTTCCAGAGACGGAACACAGAAACAAGGGGTCACAATTGGAAGCTGAAGACTCCTATGAGTCAAAGGGATGTTAGGAAGTATTTCTTCAGTCATAGAGTTGTCAGGAAGTGGAATAGCCTAGAAAGTGACGTAGTGGAGGCAGGAACCATACATAGTTTTAAGACGAGGTTTGATAAAGCTCATGGAGCAGGGAGAGAGAGGACCTAGTAGCAAACAGTGAAGAGGCGGAGCCAAGAGCTATGACTCGACCCCTGCAACCACAAACAGATGAGTACACACACACACACACAAAGACACACGCACACACATACACACACACACACACACATACACAAGCTGTAGTTCGGTGACATTCACTGGTCATTGTAAGCAGTGCCCTAGTGTACAGTTAGTGACCACCACAAGTAGTGTTCACTGTTGGCTACATGTCAGGTGTCTTCAGTTTGTGCGTTAGTGACATCAACTCCGCTCTTCACTGCCAGATGTGCCAAATGTGCAGAATAAATTTTTTTTGTGACAACGTTTCGCTCCGTGTTCACTCGTAACATCGGCTCGATGAAGCTCTATACAGAGCAAAACATGAATTGAAGATTTACACAGAGCGAAACATGATCTGACAAAACTATTCATAGAGAAAAGCATAACTTTACGAAGCCCCGGACAGAATCAAACATGACTTAAGAAAGCTCTACACAGAGCGAAGCATTGTCAGAGTAAAAGCTTACACTGTGATGTGTCATTAATATTGTCTGCAGTACGCGTTCGTTCCTAGTGTTACCCTCCAGTGTTGCTGTGTAACCTCCATTGTTGCTGTGTAACCTCCATTGTTGCTGTGTAACCTCCAGTGTTACTGTGTAACCTCCAGTGTTGCTGTGTAACCTCCAGTGTTGCTGTGTAACCTCCAGTGTTGCTGTGTAACCTCCAGTGTTGCTGTGTAACCTCCAGTGTTGCTGTGTAACCTCCAGTGTTGCTGTGTAACCTCCAGTGTTGCTGTGTAACCTCCAGTGTTGCTGTGTAACCTCCAGTGTTGCTGTGTAACCTCCAGTGTTGCTGTGTAACCTCCAGTGTTGCTGTGTAACCTCCAGTGTTGCTGTGTAACCTCCAGTGTTGCTGTGTAACCTCCAGTGTTGCTGTGTAACCTCCAGTGTTGCTGTGTAACCTCCAGTGTTGCTGTGTAACCTCCAGTGTTGCTGTGTAATCTCCAGTGTTGCTGTGTAACCTCCAGTGTTGCTGTGTAACCTCCAGTGTTGCTGTGTAACCTCCAGTGTTGCTGTGTAACCTCCAGTGTTGATGTGTAACCTCCAGTGTTGCTGTGTAACCTCCAGTGTTGATGTGTAACCTCCAGTGTTGATGTGTAACCTCCAGTGTTGCTGTGTAACCTCCAGTGTTGCTGTGTAACCTCCAGTGTTGCTGTGTAACCTCCAGTGTTGCTGTGTAACCTCCAGTGTTGCTGTGTAACCTCCAGTGTTGCTGTGTAACCTCCAGTGTTGCTGTGTAACCTCCAGTGTTGCTGTGTAACCTCCAGTGTTGCTGTGTAACCTCCAGTGTTGCTGTGTAACCTCCAGTGTTGCTGTGTAACCTCCAGTGTTGCTGTGTAACCTCCAGTGTTGCTGTGTAACCTCCAGTGTTGCTGTGTAACCTCCAGTGTTGCTGTGTAACCTCCAGTGTTGCTGTGTAACCTCCATTGTTGCTGTGTAACCTCCAGTGTTGCTGTGTAACCTCCAGTGTTGCTGTGTAACCTCCATTGTTGTTGTGTAACCTCCATTGTTGCTGTGTAACCTCCAGTGTTGCTGTGTAACCTCCAGTGTTGCTGTGTAACCTCCAGTGTTGCTGTGTAACCTCCAGTGTTGCTGTGTAACCTCCAGTGTTGCTGTGTAACCTCCAGTGTTGCTGTGTAACCTCCAGTGTTGCTGTGTAACCTCCAGTGTTGCTGTGTAACCTCCAGTGTTGCTGTGTAACCTCCAGTGTTGCTGTGTAACCTCCAGTGTTGCTGTGTAACCTCCATTGTTGCTGTGTAACCTCCAGTGTTGCTGTGTAATCTCCATTGTTGCTGTGTAACCTCCAGTGTTGCTGTGTAATCTCCATTGTTGCTGTGTAACCTCCAGTGTTGCTGTGTAACCTCCAGTGTTGCTGTGTAACCTCCAGTGTTGCTGTGTAACCTCCAGTGTTGCTGTGTAACCTCCAGTGTTGCTGTGTAACCTCCAGTGTTGCTGTGTAACCTCCAGTGTTGCTGTGTAACCTCCAGTGTTGCTGTGTAACCTCCAGTGTTGCTGTGTAACCTCCAGTGTTGCTGTGTAACCTCCAGTGTTGCTGTGTAACCTCCAGTGTTGCTGTGTAACCTCCAGTGTTGCTGTGTAACCTCCAGTGTTGCTGTGTAACCTCCAGTGTTGCTGTGTAACCTCCAGTGTTGCTGTGTAACCTCCAGTGTTGCTGTGTAACCTCCAGTGTTGCTGTGTAACCTCCAGTGTTGCTGTGTATTACAACCTAGGATTTCAAATGGCCTGTTATCCCAGGTGTAATGGGAGCAAATAAACACAGTAGAAAAAGTTTAGACTTATATTATCCTTCACCAATTATAACAGCAATATGTACACTATGTACAGTGATAAATATAGTGCACTCCACGGTAAGCAAGGCAGAAATAGAAGCCACAAGATAGCAGACCGTGCTTCAACCAGCTCTAGAGTGGGAATGACAAGGGCAGACAGGAGAGCGGTATCCACATAACCTCTGCGATTGTCAATCCCACCTTCTTATTGGCTAGAACCTGGTCACTAGTTGAACGATGGGGCCCCATCATCAACTCTTAGCAACCTGGTTCGCTGGTTGGGGGAGATAGCCTGTAAATGAGGGTGTGTCCATGCGCCGAATAAAGGTTACGTACTCTTTGCATGCCACACCCCCACCCCCGAGAAGGCTCAGGATTAGGCTGCCACCTCCCAGTGGTAACCGTGCCGCCATGGCACAAAATAATGGGACCGCCTATCCTCTCCACCATCCAACTCTTAGATAGAGCTCAGCTTTCCTAGTGACCAAAAGCCAAACCCTAAACTCAGAGTGAGACAGCAGTCAGATAGGCCAACATAGGTCCAAGATACAAGCGGACGGTAGCCCGTATCCCCTCACTAAAAAAAAAAAAACCCCACATCAGGGGATAAAAAAAAGAGCTTGAAAGGGGGGTTACCACAAATACATCCTAACCTAAATAAAATATTAAACTAGACTCTTGACAAAGAGTCTGCCAACACATTTTCTTTGCCGGCAATATACTGAATTCTGATATTGTAGGGCTGCAGCCTGAGCGCCCAACGCATAAGCCTTGTGTTGTGATTCTTCATGGCTTGGAGATAGACTAACGGGTTGTGATCACTGTAGACTGTGACCACCTGCGATGTCTGGCCCACATAAACATCAAAATGCTCCAAAGCCATTACCAGCGCGAGGGCTTCTTTTTCAATGGTAGAGTAAGCTCTCTGATGTGGCTGGAATTTAGCTGAAAAGTATGCGATTGGCTGCAGCTCCTTGTTCCCGATTTGTAATAGTACCGCCCCAACCCCAGACTCACAAGCATCAACCTGTAATGAAAAAGGTTTGGAGAAGTCTGGAGACAGGAGAATGGGTGCAGAGCACAATAATCTTTTTGCTTTATTAAAAGCAGTGTTACAATCTGACGTCCAATTAAAGGGAACTTTATGACTGGTAAGAGAGGTAAGAGGGGCTACAATATCTGAGAAATTCTTACAGAATCTTCTGTAAAATCCTATCATGCCTAGGAAACGTTGAAGAGATTTCCTATCATGAGGAACTGGATAATCTTTAATCGAAAGAACTTTAGCAAGTTTAGGTGCAACATTACCACTACCTACTTCATGGCCTAGAAAAGTGATAGTGGCCTGGCCAAAGGAAGATTTAGATAAATTAACTGTTAATTGGGAATTCTTAAAGGTCTCAAACAGAGCTTTAAGTCTAAGTAGGTGTTGATCCCAAGTATCAGACACCACAACAATATCATCTAGGTATGCTGCCGTGCCTTCAAGTCCTTTAATAGCCTGATGGACGAGTTTCTGGAATGAAGAGGGGGAATTTTTCATTCCGAAGGGGGTAACTGTATACTGATAATGACCTCCTGGAATTACGAAGGCAGAGATTTCCTTCGCCTTATCTGTCAAAGGTACCTGATAGTAACCTTTAAGGAGATCTAATTTGGACACAAAAGTAGCCTTACCCACAAAGTCAATTACGTCATCCAGACGAGGAAGAGGGTAAGCATCTGTGATTGTGACCTCGTTCACTTTACGGTAGTCTGTGCACATACGAAACCCTCCATCAGCCTTTTTTACTAGGATGCACGGTGAAGCCCATGGACTAGATGACTCCTCCACTAAACCATGTTCTAACAAGAAGTCTACTTCCTGCTGAAGTAGCCTTTGCTTTTCAGGATTAGCTCTGTAGGGGGAGAGTTTAATTGGTTTAGATTTTCCCACATCTACATCATGGTAACCTAACGTACATTTTTTCGGCACATCCGAAAAAATATTAGGATATGACTGTAGAAGCTCAGTTAAATTGGTTGCTTGTATTTCAGATAATCCATCCATTAACGGGCTAGGATCCTTGAGGAGGACAGAATTTGAAAGTTTAGTATTAATTTCAGAGATAGAGTGCAAAGAGTCAGAGTCGTCCTCAGAGGTAGAGGACAGAGTCATTACTGGGACTTTATCTGGTGTATGAAAGGCCTTGATTTGATTAATGTGGTAAGTTTTTGTTTTTGAGGTCTTATCAATGGGAGCTACCACATAATTTAAATCAGATAATCTACTTACTATCTGCATAGGTCCCGTAAATCTAGCTTTCAAGGTGTGGCCAGGTATAGGTTCCTGCACCAACACCTTGTCTCCTGGATGGAAGGAGCGGAATTGTGCACTTTTGTCATACCTCTGTTTCATCTTACTTTGAGCTGTCTTTAGGTTAGCCGTGGCTAACTCACGTGCCACCTGCAACCTTGAAGACGGGTTGTAGAGTGCTGAGCTTACGTCTTCTCCCATCCATCCTTCTTTGAGCACCCGAAGAGGACCTCGTACATTGTGCCCAAAGATCAGCTCAAACGGACTATACCCTGTAGACTCTTGCACCGTCTCTCGTACTGAGAACAGCAACAAAGGTAGAGATTCATCCCAATCTGTCGGAAAGTGCATGCAAAAACTTCTCATCATTGTTTTTAATGTTTGGTGGAATCTTTCCAAGGCGCCTTGGGACTGAGGGTGATAGGCAGTGGATAAGTTGTGAATTATCCCTAACCTAGTTAATACTTCCCTAAATGCTTTGGCAGTGAAGTTAGTACCTTGATCACTTTGTATAGTTTTAGGAATGCCAAAACAAGAAATGAATTTTGTTAAAGCTTTGAGAATAGCTTTAGTATTGATACTACGCATTGGGATCGCTTCAGGATATCTGGTTACTTTATCCATAATTGTAAATAAATACTGATTTCCAGACTTTGACTTAGGTAGTGGACCTACACAATCTATAATTAAATCTGCAAAAGGTTCTCCATCAGCAGGTATGGGTTGGAGAGGTGCAGGTTTAATGGAATGTCCAGGTTTTCCAACTTGCTGACATTCTCGGCAACACCTAATATGATTCTTCACATCTTTCTTTAATTTTGGCCAATAAAATTCTTTTGTGATTCTATACAAGGTTTTTGTAATTCCTAAGTGACCTCCTGATGACGTATTATGAGCTATATTTAATATCTGAGGTCTATACTTGGTTGGAACCACTAACCTGTCGTATAATTGCCGGCCCTCTATCTCCTTACCAGTCTCAGTGCAAACCAAATAATCATTTTTAACTTCATACTTGACTGGATGACCCAAAGAGGATTTACCCATGGCTGCCTGAAAAGCGAATTTTAAAGAAGGGTCCTTTCGTTGTTCCTCCCGGAAGGACAGTCCCTCGGGCATGGAAACAGAGACATCTGGCAATCCTGCAACCTGGGAATAGGAAGGCTTGATCGGGGTCTGTTCACTTGATTTACGAGACTCCGGCCGGTGTGTCTCATAAAACAACGTGGCTATTCCGAGATCGGAGTCGTCCAAGGATAGGTCAACATTCTCCCCAGACAACCCTTGGGATGTTGCCCGAGTTATGGCCAACACTGGAGAAGCATTAATCATTATAGGTTCAGGACACGAAGTAACAGTAGTAATGTTATTACCCAGTAATAACATGGCATTTTTCATGGGAAATCCTTTTGAGACCCCTACAGTCAAGTACCCAGTGTAATATTTGCACTGTACATAAATTTTATGCAAAGGAACTGAATATATAGCTCCTCCATAGGCTTCCAATAAAACTGAGGAATTCAAGGAAGTATTCTCTGAAAGGGGTAATATTCCTTCTCTGACAAGTGAGCAATATGCTCCAGTATCTCTAAAGGTATTTACTTTAGTTGGTTCTGAGTTTTCCTGAAGGGAAATAAGACTTTCGCAATAATAAGGGGCCATACCTTTTTCTACTTCTCTAGGGGACATGTTACTAGGGATATTAGAGATTTTCCCGATGGGTTGAGGTTTTTGGGGGCAGTTGGAACTGATGTGACCTACTTTATTGCACCTGAAGCAGACGACAGGCTTGCCCTTTACTCCCTGATGACGTTGCAAGTGGTGTCGTTCTGGCTGGTGCCTCTCTGGATATTGTTGTCGAGATGCTCCATAAGTAGTTTGCCTCTCCGCAGGGGGACCATATGTTGAGAAGCGTGGCTCACCAGGTGACTTGGTTGGATGACGTAGACGCTCTCCCTCCGGCTGGCACTTCATTCTCCAATGTTGTCGATCTCTGCTCACGCCAGACTGTTGAAAAGAGAGACGGGACCGCTCGGACAAGGAGCGGTTCGTTTCGAAGGTATCAGCCAACCTGGCCGCCTCCAATGCAGTGGTTAAGTCACGATCCTGCAGAAAGACACGAACCTCTGGTCCCACAGACTCCAGCAGGTTATCAATCAGAATAAGCTGCACCAGCTCCTCAAAGTTAGAGACACCACTCGCTTTATACCAGCTGGTAAAAGCTTTGGTTTGCTGTCTCACAAAGTCCACCAGGGATTGACCAAGCTGCCGCCTGTTCAATTTGAAGGTCTTACGATATTTAGCTGGGATACATGTATATGCTCCCAACACTGTGGTCTTCACTACTTGATAATCAGAGAATTCAGCGTCAGTTAATACCGACGTAAATTCCTGTGCCTTACCCAATAATGCTGTATGAACCAACGCTGCCCAGTGCTGTTCCGGCCACCTCAAGGCTCGAGCCTGATTTTCGAAGCTTTCGAAAAATTGCTCTGGTTCGGCCTCATTGAAGCGGGGAACAAGCTGTACTGCTTTTTGTAAACTGAAATCGTTTACAGAATGCGAAAACTGCCTCCTCTCTCTTTCCCTATCAAATTCTTCCCTTGCGAATGCTCTCTGTTCCCTAGTTTGCTCAAGATTGATTTTTGCCAGCTCAAGTGCCAACGACGCTGATTCACCCTGAGACAACCCAGCTGCACTATACTGACCATTTTGCTCCGTAGGTGTATCATCTTCCTCCTGCGAGAACATAGTAGTTTTTTCCCTAGCTCCCGTAAAGGGAGGAGTTTGATGTGCCATCTCTTCTTCAATAAGTATGTCAGCAATAAGTGAACGCAGTTGCGCAGCTGTGAGAGTGCGTTTATAGGGAATGCCAATGGAACGAGCAATTTGCCAACAACGCTGTAGGGACAATTTAGGTAGGTTATGCAAAGTATATGCCGACACCAGGCGTCTGACTCGTCTAGGTGGCATAAGTTATTCGCTATGCACAGTACGAATACCCCAACGTAACACGTTAATTTGCAGAACACGCTTAGCTATGCACAGTACGATTGCAGAATACGCATACAAGCAAAGCCGACTGCACACAAGATTGACCGTAGCGAAGCGAGCACACTGAACAAGCTAGTAGCGAGCTGTTGAACGATCACACAATAGCAAGGCTGATCATAAGCAACTGACACGCAAAATTTGTAAAGCGAAGCGAAACAGCAAGCTACACAATGTTCCTGCTACAAGCTTCACCCTAAGCTCAACCGTTTCTCTAAGTCCAGCTCTCGGACAGGCTACCCATATTACAACCTAGGATTTCAAATGGCCTGTTATCCCAGGTGTAATGGGAGCAAATAAACACAGTAGAAAAAGTTTAGACTTATATTATCCTTCACCAATTATAACAGCAATATGTACACTATGTACAGTGATAAATATAGTGCACTCCACGGTAAGCAAGGCAGAAATAGAAGCCACAAGATAGCAGACCGTGCTTCAACCAGCTCTAGAGTGGGAATGACAAGGGCAGACAGGAGAGCGGTATCCACATAACCTCTGCGATTGTCAATCCCACCTTCTTATTGGCTAGAACCTGGTCACTAGTTGAACGATGGGGCCCCATCATCAACTCTTAGCAACCTGGTTCGCTGGTTGGGGGAGATAGCCTGTAAATGAGGGTGTGTCCATGCGCCGAATAAAGGTTACGTACTCTTTGCATGCCACACTGTTCCTTCACCCAGAGTGTGGCCCTCCACCCAGGGTGTGGTCCTTCACCCAGGGTGTGGTCCTTCACCTAGAGTGTGGCCCTTCACCCAGGGTGTGGTCCTTCACCCGGGGTGTGGTCCTTCACCCAGGGTGTGGTCCTTCACCCAGGGTGTGGTCCTTCACCTAGAGTGTGGCCCTCCACCCAGGGTGTGATCCTTCACCCAGAGTGTGGCCCTCCACCCAGGGTGTGGTCCTTCACCCGGGGTGTGGTCCTTCACCCACGGTGTGGTCCTTCACCCAGGGTGTGACCTCCCACCCAGGGTGTGGTCCTTAACCCAGGGTGTGGCCTTCCACCCAGGGTGTGACCTTCCACTCAGGGTGTGGTTTTTCACTCAGGGTGTGGTCCTTCACCCAGAATGTGGCACATTTTCAGAGTGTGGCCCTTCATCTAGAGCCTGACTCTTCACCTATACGGAGGATGAAAACTATCACACTGACAGTGTATCATTGACAGTGTATCACTCTGACAGTGCATCACACTGACAGTGTGATACATATATATATATATATATATATATATATATATATATATATATATATATATATATATATATATATATATATATATATATATATATATATATATATATATATATATACGTATGTATGTCGTTCCTACTAAGCCGAAAAAATCTTTCATATATTAATATATATAATTTTTATTGAAAAAGACGTAAAAACAATATAGGTTTCTAACAACCCCGACTAAGCAGCCTCACCTGACCTTGATATAATGAACGGTATTTAACGTAGGCTCGATCAATTAGCCACACCATTAATTAATTTTTATGTATTTAATAATATTTAAAATCAATTTTTTTAATAATAACTAAAATCTATTCTTCGTCTTGATTTTCACTGATTTATTGCATAATTTTCCCCCACTCTGCATATTCGGTAAAAATTACAGTTTCTGAAATACAGGAAGAAAATTAAATGGAAGAGTTGTGTTGAGAGGCTGTGTGATTGAGAGCCAGTTATAATACAGAGATCTTTCCAGGGTTGTCTGTAGATATAGACAGACATAGTTACAAACACGAAACATGCATGCATGTTACACTAACAGACTGGGAATGATGACTGAAACATGCAGGTATGACACCCCAGCAAGTGAGTCACCTGGTGAATCAAACCACGTTTA
>NC_091308.1:18895359-18927859 GCF_038502225.1 Cherax quadricarinatus
GTAGACAGCAACCGCCCAGGGAGGTACTACCGTTCTGCCAAGTGAGTGTAAAACGAAAGCCTGTAATTGTTTTACATGATGGTAGGATTGCTGGTGTCTTTTGTCTGTCTCATAAATATGCAAGATTACAGGTAAGTCTTGCTACTTCTACTTACACTTAGGTCACACTACACATACATGTACAAGCATATATATACACACCCCTCTGGGTTTTCTTCTATTTTCTTTCTAATTCTTGTTCTTGTTTATTTCCTCTTATCTCCATGGGGAAGTGGAACAGAATTCTTCCTCTGTAAGCCATGCGTGTCGTAAGAGGCGACTAAAATGCCGGGAGCAAGGGGCTAGTAACCCCTTCTCCTGTATATATTACTAAATTTAAAAGGAGAAACTTCAGTTTTTTCTTTTGGGCCACCCCGCCTCAGTGGGATACGGCTGGTACGTTGAAAGAATATATATATATATATATATATATATATATATATATATATATATATATATATATATATATATATATATATATATATATATATATATATATATATATATATATATATATATATATATATATATATATATATACATTATGCAGAAAAATAGAACCAGCCAGACGAACACCACCACACACACACTCTCATGAACACATACGATCCGGTCCTGGTGGACAAGAATCATTAAGACAGGCAACAGTAGCTAAGAGGTGAAGCCAGAAGCTAAGAGTCCCACAGAGTAAAAGTCCCACACACACACACACACACACACACACACACACACACACACACACACACACACACACACACACACACACACACACACACACACACACACACACACACACACACACACACACACACACACACACACACACACACACACACACACACACACACACACACACACACACACACACACACACACACACACACAAACACACACACACACACACACACACACACACACACACACACACACACACACACACACACACACACACACACACACACACACACACACACACACAAGATAGGGGAAGGGCACAGAAGACCACAGACAGAGTATAGGCTAGGTGGCCAAAGACTGCAAACCTCGCTCAAGGAAAAAGATCTTGGAGTGAGTATAACACCGAGCATGTCTCCGGAAGCACACATCAACCAGGTAACTGCTGCAGCATATGGGCGCCTGGCAAACCTGAGAACAGCGTTCCGATACCTTAATAAGGAATCGTTCAAGACACTATACACCGTGTATGTCAGGCCCATACTGGAGTATGCAGCACCTGTTTGGAACCCGCACTTGATAAAGCACGTCAAGAAACTAGATAAAGTGCAAAGGTTTGCGACAAGGTTAGTTCCAGAGCTAAATGGAATGTTTTATGAAGAAAGATTAAGGAAAATCGGCCTGACGACACTAGAGGACAGGAGGGTCAGGGGAGACATGATAACGACATATAAAATACTGCGCTGAACAGACAAGGTGGACAAAGACAGGATGTTCCAGGGAGGGGACACAGAAACAAGAGGTCACAACTGGAAGTTGAACGACATAACGGAAGGGATAGACTCAGAAGTGTCATTGTTTGCAGATGATGTGAAGTTAATTAGAAGAATCAAATCGGACGAGGATCAGGCAGGACTACAAAGAGACCTGGACAGGCTACAAGCCTGGTCCAGCAACTGGCTCCTTGAGTTTAACCCTGCCAAATGCAAAGTCATGAAGATTGGGGAAGGGCAAAGAAGACCGCAGACACAATATAGTTCAGATGGCCAAAGACTGCAAACCTCACTCAAGGAAAAAGATCTGGGGGTGAGTATAACACCGAGCATAACTCCTGAGGCGCACATCAATCAGATAACTGCTGCAGCATACGGGCGCCTGGCAAACCTACGGATAGCGTTCCGATACCTCAGTAAGGATTCGTTCAAGACTCTGTATACCATTTACGTCAGGCCCATACTGGAGTATGCAGCACCAGTGTGGAATCCACACCTAGTCAAGCACGTCAAGAAATTAGAGAAAGTGCAAAGGTTTGCAACAAGACTAGTCCCAGAGCTACGGGGATTGTCCTACGAAGAAAGGTTGAGGGAAATCGGCCTGACGACACTGAAGGACAGGAGGGTCAGGGGAGACATGATAACGACATATAAAATACTGCGCGGAATAGACAAGGTGGACAAAGACGGGATGTTCCAGAGAAAGGACAGACACAAGAGGTCACAATTGGAAGTTGAAGACTAAGATGAATCAAAGGGATGTTAGGAAGTATTTCTTCAATCATAGAGTAGCCAGGCCGTGGAATAGCCTAGAAAGTGACGTAGTCTAGGCGGGAACCATACATAGTTTTAAGGCGAGGTATGATAAAGCTCATGGGGCAGGGAGAGAGAGGACCTAGTAGCAATCAGAGAAGAGGCGGGGCCAGGAGCTATGAATCGACCCCTGCAACCACAAATAGGTGAGTACACACACACACACACACACACACACACACACACACACACACACACACACACACACACACACACACGCACACACACAGATACACACACACACACACACACCCACACACGCACACGCACACACACACACATACATACACACGTACAAAACAAACAAGCAGGAATGTCTAGACGAGCTCAGGAGAGCTGGAGTATCAGGTGTACCAGCATCCTCTTCCTCTCCAGTACTGATGCTTCACCCCCACCATCACCCCTACAACCACCCCACCATCACTCCCACCACCACCCCACCATCAACCCCACCACCACCCAACCACTACCCCACCATCATCCCCACTACAACCCAACCCCGACTCCCACACCACCACCCAACCATCACTCCCACTACCACCCCCACCATCACCCCCACCCGACCCCACAATCATCCTCCCCCCTTCCCTACCCCACAATCATCCTCCCCCCTTCCCTACCCCCCACCCACCCCAGCCTCACCTCTCCCACATCCCCTCCCCCCCCACCACCCCTATCCCCAACAGCACAATGGACCCCACCCCCGCAATCTTTTGTACACCCTTCCCCCACCCCATCCCCGCCGCCACCCCTTCTCTACCGACCACCACCCATACCCATATCCACATTTACCCCCACCCCTCTCCACCACTCCAATCCCCACCACACTTACCACCCCCACCAACCCAACCACAACCACCACCCCCATCCACCACCCACATCTCGCCACACCAACTACCCTGCTCTGGCCCCTGCCACACTGCCCTGGCCCCTGCCACACTGCCCTGGCCCTGTCACACACCCTGCACTAGCCCCTGCCACACTGTCCTGGCCCCTGTCACACACCTTGCCCTGGCCCCTGCCACTCTGTCCTGGCCCCTGTCACACACCCTGCCCTGGCCCCTGCCACACTGCCCTGGCTGCTGTCACACACCCTGCCCTGGTCCCTGCCACACTGTCCTGGCCCCTGTCACACACCCTGCCCTGGTCCCTGCCACACTGTCCATTGCCCCTGTCACACGCCCTGCCCTGGTCCCTGCCACACTATCCTGGCCCCTGTCACACACCCTGCCCTGGCCCCCTACCACACTATCCTGGCCCCTGTCACACACCCTGCCCTGGTCCCTGCCACACTGTCCTGGTCCCTGTCACACACCCTACCCTAGCCCTCCGCCCCAGCCCTCTTCCTCAGCCATCTGACCCAACTTTCTGTCCCAGCCCTGTGACCTAGCCCTCTACCCGAGACCTCAGCCCCAGCCCTCTGCCCTAGCCCTCTGCCCCAGCCCTCTGCCCGAGCCCTCACTCAGCCCCAGCTCTCAGCCCCAACTTACTGACCCAACCCTCTGCCCCCAGCCCTCTGACCCAGCACTTCATTTTATGTGATAGTGTCAGTGAAGTATCCTAGCCTTGTATAAGAGCAACAGCGACAGCAACAGCAGCGACAGCAGCAACAGCGACAACAACAGCAGCGGCAGCAACAACAGCGACAGCAACAGCAGCGGCAGCAACAACAGCGACAGCAACAACAGCGACAGCAACAACAGCGACAGCAACAGCAGCGACAGCAACAGCAACGACAGCAACAGCAGCGACAGCAACAGCAGCGACAGCAACAGAAGCTACATCAGCAACAATAGCAGCAGCAACAGCAGCGACAGCTACAGCATTATCAGCAACAACAGCAGCAACAGCAGCGACAGCAGCAACAGCAATAGCAACAGCAACACCAGCGGCAACAGCAACGGCAGAAGCAACAGCAGCTTCAGCAACAACAATAACACCAGTAGTAACAATAGCAGCAACAGTAACAGCAGCAACAGAATAAGTAACAGCAGCAGCAACCATAATAGAAGGAGCTACAGTAATAACAGCAGCAACAGAATAAGTAACAGCAGCAGCAACCATAATAGAAGGAGCAACAGTAATAACAGCAGCGCTTTCACCACCACCATCACCAGAATAATAACAGCAGCAAAAATTGTAGCAAGAGCATGAACAGCAGGAACAGCAGAAGAAGCAATAATAACAGCAGCGGCAACAGAAGCAGTAACAGCAGCAATAACAGCTGTTGCTGCAGTAACAGCGAGAGGAAAACGGCATAACATAAGCAGCAGTAAGAGCAGCAGCAACAGTGAGGGGAGAACGGCACTACAGATGCAACAGCAAGAACAGCAGCAACAGTGAGGGGAGAACGGTTGACTGTACACAGCTGGAGGGTTGAGTCTTACCGAGACAGTTTCAAGGTCCTAGACTGCATGGCGCTGCTAGGGGGGAGGAGGAGGAGGAGGAGGAGGAGGAGGAGGAGGAGGAGGAGGAGGAGGAAGAGAAGGAGGAGGAGAAGAAGGATTCAAGGATGGGAGTAAGAATGAACAATGTGTACACAGTGTAGACTACTGTGAAGCATCATGTCAGAAGGTTGAGTGAAGTCTGGTTACTTCCTAGTTCTTACCGATTCCTTCCTCTGTTGTTCTTCTGAGTGTTCCCCACATAGATTTCTGTTGTTTCCCCTTTCCATCCCTCCCCGACTCCAGTGTTCTCCACGCTGGCCTCTGATGTGTCCATCCCCCCATCCCCTTCCCCTTAGTGTTCTCTCCGGTAGTCTAATGTGGTCTGTAACGGCAACGTTTCCCCCGGGTGTTTTCTTTGCTCCCCAGATTTTAGAAACGTGCTACTTCCTGAAGAAACTTCAGATTCTGCCCCGAGAGGCCCGTTTATTGGGCACCACCCAAGCTTCACTAAATTAGATTCTGGCTCGAGGAGGTAGAGCCGCAGAACTTCAAGTGAACACACAAAAAATAACATATTAAAAAGCATATTATTGACAATAACATTACTGAAAAAAAATAATATGAAGGTACAATACCGTGACTGGAACCACACAAATAACCCGCACGTAAAGGATGAAATTTATGACGACGTTTCGGTCCGTTTTTGGACCATTAACTAGTCACACAGAAGCGCGAAACTCTGCATAACAACCCTCTCCTTGTCTATGGCCAGGGTTAACCAGCTGAACATTTGAGAGTTGCTGCAGATGTATGGAAGTCTCAGTGTAATACCAAAGTTGACCAACAAGCCGGTCCTCCCAGGACCATCCCCGCCCCAGGTGTGACCGGCACTGGTCCAGCACAGACCCAGACGTCGCCACGATTTTCATTTCCCGAGTGCGGGTTTTTGGTAAATTATTCCAGCCATCATATTGAGTCTTCTCATTGTTCGTTAAGGCAAAATGCCAGGACTGAGCGCGCACGCACACACACACGCACACACACACGCACACACACACACACACACACACGGCAAATGTAGTTCCCATTTTTAAAAAAGGAGACAGAAAAGAGGCACTAAACTATAGACCTGTGTCATTGACGTGTATAGTATGCAAAATTATGGAGAAGATTATCAGGAGGAGAGTGGTGGAGCACCTGGAACGGAACAAGAGTATAAATGCCATCCAGCACGGATTCACGGAAGGCAAATCCTGTGTCACAAACCTTCTGGAGTTTTATGATAAAACAACAGAAGTAAGACACGAGAGAGAGGGGTGGGTTGATTGCATCTTCTTGGACTGCAAGAAGGCCTTTGACACAGTTCCTCACAAGAGATTAGTGCAGAAGCTAGAGCATCAGGCGCATATAACAGGAAGGGCACTGCAATGGATCAGAGAATACCTGACAGGGAGGCAACAACGAGTCATGGTACGTAATGATGTATCACAGTGGGCACCTGTGACGAGCGGGGTCCCACAGGGGTCGGTCCTAGGACCAGTGCTATTTTTGGTATATGTGAACGACATGATGGAAGGGTTAGACTCAGAAGTGTCCCTGTTTGCAGATGATGTGAAGTTAATGAGGAGAATTAAATCTGATGAGGACCGGGCAGGACTTCAAAGAGACCTGGACAGACTGGACACCTGGTCCAGCAAATGGCTTCTCGAATTTAATCCTGCCAAATGCAAAGTCATGAAGATAGGGGAAGGGCACAGAAGACCACAGACAGAGTATAGGCTAGGTGGCCAAAGACTGCAAACCTCACTCAAGGAGAAAGATCTTGGGGTGAGTATAACACCGAGCATGTCTTCGGAAGCACACATCAATCAGATAACTGCTGCAGCATATGGGCGCCTGGCAAACCTGAGAACAGCATTCCGATACCTTAATAAGGAATCGTTCAAGACACTGTACACCGTGTATGTCAGGCCCATACTGGAGTATGCAGCACCTGTTTGGAACCCGCACTTGATAAAGCACGTCAAGAAACTAGAGAAAGTACAAAGGTTTGCCACAAGGTTAGTTCCAGAGCTAAGGGGAATGTCCTATGAAGAAAGATTAAGGGAAATCGGCCTGACGACACTGGAGGACAGAAGGGTCAGGGGAGACATGATAACGACATATAAAATACTGCGTGGAATAGACAAGGTGGACAAAGACAGGATGTTCCAGGGAGGGGACACAGAAACAAGAGGCCACAATTGGAAGTTGAAGACACAAATGAGTCAGAGAAATATTAGGAAGTATTTCTTCAGTCATAGAGTTGTAAGGCAGTGGAATAGCCTTGAAAATGACGTAGTGGAGGCAGGAACCATACACAGTTTTAAGGCGAGGTTTGATAAAGCTCATGGAGCGGGGAGAGAGAGGGCCAAGTAGCAACCGGTGAAGAGGCGGGGCCAGGAGCTAAGACTCGACCCCTGCAACCACAAATAGGTGAGTACAAATAGGTGAGTACACACACACACCAGATAACTGCTACAGCATATGGGCGCCTGGCAAACCTGAGAACAGCGTTCCGATACCTTAGTAAGAAATCGTTCAGGACACTGTACACCGTGTACGTCAAGCCCATACTGGAGTATGCAGCACCTGTTTGGAACCCCCACTTGATCAAGCACGTCAAAAAATTAGAGAAAGTGCAAAGGTTTGCGACAAGGTTAGTTCCAGAGCTAAGGGGAATGTACTACAAAGAAAGATTAAGGGAAATCGGACTGACGACACTGGAGGACAGGAGGGTTAGGGGAGACATGATAACGACATATAAAATACTGCGTGGAATAGACAAGGTGGACAGAGACAGGATGTGCCAGAGAGGGGACACAGAAACAAGAGGTCACAATTGGAAGTTGAAGATTCAGATGAGTCAAAGGGATGTTAGGAAGTATTTCTTCAGTTATACAGTAATCAGGAAGAGGAACAGTTTAGCAAGTGAGGTAGTGGAGGCAGGAACCATACATAGCTTTAAGATGAGGTATGATAATGCTCATGGAGCAGGGGGAGAGAGGACCTAGTAGCACTCAAGGAAGAGGCGGGGCCAGGAGCTGAGTCTCGACCCCTGCAACCAAAATTATGTGAGTACAATTAGGTGAGTACACACACACACTGCAAGTATAGGTTTGTAAGCATTACGGAAGCAAAGAGGAGAAGGAAGGATATAGTACAGCATGGAATAATATGGGATGATTACCGTCCACTGGAGAGGTATGGGATGATTACCGTCCACTGGAGAGGTATGGGATGATTACCGTCCACTGGAGAGGTATGGGATGATTACCGTCCACTGGAGAGGTATGGGATGATTACCGTCCACTGGAGAGGTGTGGGATGATTACCGTCCACTGGAGAGGTATGGGATGATTACCGTCCACTGGAGAGGTGTGGGATGATTACCGTCCACTGGAGAGGTATGGGATGATTACCGTCCACTGGAGAGGTGTGGGATGACTACCGTCCACTGGAGAGGTGTGGGATGACTACCGTCCACTGGAAAGGTGTGGGATGACTACCGTCCACTGAAGAGGTATGGGGTGACTACCGCCCACTGAAAAGGTATGGGATGACTACCGCCCACTGAAGAGGTATGGGATGACTACCGCCCACTGAAGAGGTATGGGGTGACTACCGACCACTGAAGAGGTATGGGATGACTACCGCCCACTGAAGAGGTATGGGATGACTACCGCCCACTGAAGAGGTATGGGATGACTACCGCCCACTAAAGAGGTATGGGGTGACTACCGCCCACTGAAGAGGTATGGGGTGACTACCGTCCACTGAAGAGGTGTGGGATGAGTACCGTCCACTGAAGAGGTATGGGGTGACTACCGCCCACTGAAGAGGTATGGGATGACTACCGCCCACTGAAGAGGTATGGGATGACTACCGCCCACTGAAGAGGTATGGGATGACTACCGCCCACTGAAGAGGTATGGGATGACTACCGCCCACTGAAGAGGTATGGGATGACTACCGCCCACTGAAGAGGTATGGGATGACTACCGCCCACTGAAGAGGTATGGGGTGACTATCGTCCACTGAAGAGGTGTGGGATGACTACCGTCCACTGAAGAGGTATGGGATGACTACCGCCCACTGAAGAGGTATGGGGTGACTATCGTCCACTGAAGAGGTATGGGGTGACTATCGTCCACTGAAGAGGTATGGGGTGACTACCGTCCACTGAAGAGGTATGGGGTGACTACCGTCCACTGAAGAGGTATGGGGTGACTACCGTCCACTGAAGAGGTATGGGGTGACTATCGTCCACTGAAGAGGTATGGGGTGACTACCGTCCACTGAAGAGGTATGGGGTGACTATCGTCCACTGAAGAGGTATGGGGTGACTATCGTCCACTGAAGAGGTATGGGGTGACTACCGTCCACTGAAGAGGTATGGGATGACTACCGTCCACTGAAGAGGTATGGGGTGACTATCGTCCACTGAAGAGGTATGGGGTGACTACCGTCCACTGAAGAGTTATGGGGTGACTATCGTCCACTGAAGAAGTATGGGGTGACTATCGTCCACTGAAGAGGTATGGGGTGACTACCGTCCACTGAAGAGGTATGGGGTGACTACCGTCCACTGAAGAGGTATGGGGTGACTACCGTCCACTGAAGAGGTATGGGGTGACTATCGTCCACTGAAGAGGTATGGGGTGACTACCGTCCACTGAAGAGGTATGGGGTGACTATCGTCCACTGAAGAGGTATGGGGTGACTATCGTCCACTGAAGAGGTATGAAGAGGTATGGGTGACTACCGTCCACTGAAGAGGTATGGGGTGACTATCGTCCACTGAAGAGGTATGGGGTGACTACCGTCCACTGAAGAGGTATGGGGTGACTACCGTCCACTGAAGAGGTATGGGGTGACTACCGTCCACTGAAGAGGTATGGGGTGACTACCGTCCACTGAAGAGGTATGGGGTGACTACCGTCCACTGAAGAGGTATGGGTGACTACCGTCCACTGAAGAGGTATGGGGTGACTACCGTCCACTGAAGAGGTATGGGGTGACTACCGTCCACTGAGAGGTATGGGGTGACTACCGTCCACTGAAGAGGTATGGGGTGACTACCGTCCACTGAAGAGGTATGGGGTGACTACCGTCCACTGAAGAGGTATGGGGTGACTACCGTCCACTGAAGAGGTATGGGGTGACTACCGTCCACTGAAGAGGTATGGGGTGACTACCGTCCACTGAAGAGGTATGGGGTGACTACCGTCCACTGAAGAGGTATGGGGTGACTACCGTCCACTGGAGGGTTATAGAGAACATAGTGATGGTGGAAAAGAGAACCATCAGGATTATCATCACATATACACACGAGCACTGAGTCCGCACTGCGCCCGGGGAATGTGAGGCGATCGGGATTGATCCAGGGAAGGGAAGAGTGGCTCCACTCCCTTATAAGCAATAGACGTCAGTGACAGAGGTTCAGACGGGTACCTTCAGCACTTGGATTGGTTAATGGGGGGTTTCAATCCTCTCGTCTACACGATCATTATGTTACCTATTCACCAAAATTAAGATTAAACACTAGGTTTGTGTGTGTGTGTGTGTGTGTGTGTGTGTGTGTGTGTGTGTGTGTGTGTGTGTGTGTGTGTGTGTGTGTGTGTGTGTGTGTGTGTGTGTGTGTGTGTGTGTGTGTGTGTGTGTGTGTGTGTGTGTGTGTGTATGTGTATGTGTGTGTGTGTGTGTGTGTGTGTGTGTGTGTGTGTGTGTGTGTGTGTGTGTGTGTGTGTGTGTGTGTGTGTGTGTGTGTGTGTGTGTGTGTGTGAGTGTGTGTGTATGTGTATGTGTGTGTGTGTGTGTGCATGAAATACAGAGGTGTAGTAGTTAAGGCATGAGTGCGGGTGGGCGGGAGGGCGTGCGGGCGGGCGGCAGGGGCCTCCACCAGCAGCACTGCCCGTCTGTTTACCCTCAGCAGTGCCACAAGCCTCTCAAACAGTGGCAGCGCCCCTGGCTTGGGTTGGACCTCGCCTACTGGCCCTCCCACCACTCTCAGTCTTGCTTACGACGGATGGTTGCGAGGCGGATGAGGCAGCTACAATAGACGCAGCAGCTCGGGTATACACAGTGCCGCCCATCACTCATTCCTCTCTCTCAGTCTTCTCCAGGAGAAAACTGGGCCTCACCTATATGGTGAGTTGAAGACGAGGAAACGTTATGATGATAGTAGACCAGAGAGGCCTAGCCACTAGCTAGGCCTCTCTGGTCTGCCATCCCCGCCCCAAGGGGCCTAATGGGAATGACAGTCTTGTGAGCTGCAAGCTCGGGCTCAGGCACCTACCCTACCCTAGAAGGGCTAGGCATGGTGTCGATAGTGAACATATAAAGAGGAATAAAAATGCAAGAAAATGACTGAAAACTGCTAGGAATGTTTGTGTGGATGACAGACAAGACATAACTTATGACATGAAAAACGAATGTAAAAAAACCATGCATAACATTCGTCAGTAAATACGAATTAAAAATCTAGAAGAGTTCACTGAGAAAGGTTTGTTAAGAAATAGTGAATAAATACACTGTACAGCATTACAATGGGGTTGCACTGTACGAAACATATTTATCGTAAGAAATTTGGAAACAAACGAGTAGAGACTGTCACCTGCACTTGTGCGTCAGGTTGGTGTAGCAACCTGACGAGAGGATACACAGTGTCAAGAGTGTGGTGAGCACGACTGACACACTGCGCTACTACGTCATGTAATATTATATATCATAAATAGTCCAAATATTTATGATAAACGTTTAACGCTGAACTAAATTTCGCAGCATATTACAAAAAAAAAGAATAATATTCAGAATTTGGCACACTTGAATACTGATCGTTTGTAGGAGCAGCGACACCTGAGTGTTGCAGTACTCGAGGACGGAGGCAGGAGTAGCGACACCTGAGTGTTGCAGTACTCGAGGACGGAGGCAGGAGTAGCGACACCTGAGTGTTGCAGTACACGAGGACGGAGGCAGGAGTAGCGACACCTGAGTGTTGCAGTACACGAGGACGGAGGCAGGAGCAGCGACACGTGAGTGTTGCAGTACTCGAGGACGGAGGCAGGAGTAGCGACACCTGAGTGTTGCAGTACTCGAGGACGGAGGCAGGAGTAGCGACACCTGAGTGTTGCAGTACTCGAGGACGGAGGCAGGAGTAGCGACACCTGAGTGTTGCAGTACTCGAGGACGGACGCAGGAGTAGCGACACCTGAGTGTTGCAGTACTCGAGGACGGAGGCAGGAGTAGCAACACCTGAGTGTTGCAGTACTCGAGGACGGAGGCAGGAGTAGCGACACCTGAGTGTTGCAGTACTCGAGGACGGAGGCAGGAGTAGCGACACCTGAGTGTTGCAGTACTCGAGGACGGAGGCAGGAGTAGCAACACCTGAGTGTTGCAGTACTCGAGGACGGACGCAGGAGCAGCGACACGTGAGTGTTGCAGTACTCGAGGACGGAGGCAGGAGTAGCGACACCTGAGTGTTGCAGTACTCGAGGACGGAGGCAGGAGTAGCAACACCTGAGTGTTGCAGTACTCGAGGACGGACGCAGGAGCAGCGACACGTGAGTGTTGCAGTACTCGAGGACGGAGGCAGGAGTAGCAACACCTGAGTGTTGCAGTACTCGAGGACGGAGGCAGGAGTAGCGACACCTGAGTGTTGCAGTACTCGAGGACGGAGGCAGGAGTAGCGACACCTGAGTGTTGCAGTACTCGAGGACGGAGGCAGGAGTAGCGACACCTGAGTGTTGCAGTACTCGAGGACGGAGGCAGGAGTAGCGACACCTGAGTGTTGCAGTACTCGAGGACGGAGGCAGGAGTAGCGACACCTGAGTGTTGCAGTACTCGAGGACGGAGGCAGGAGTAGCGACACCTGAGTGTTGCAGTACTCGAGGACGGAGGCAGGAGTAGCGACACCTGAGTGTTGCAGTACTCGAGGACGGAGGCAGGAGTAGCGACACCTGAGTGTTGCAGTACTCGAGGACGGAGGCAGGAGTAGCGACACCTGAGTGTTGCAGTACTCGAGGACGGAGGCAGGAGTAGCGACACCTGAGTGTTGCAGTACTCGAGGACGGAGGCAGGAGTAGCGACACCTGAGTGTTGCAGTACTCGAGGACGGAGGCAGGAGTAGCGACACCTGAGTGTTGCAGTACTCGAGGACGGAGGCAGGAGTAGCGACACCTGAGTGTTGCAGTACTCGAGGACGGAGGCAGGAGTAGCGACACCTGAGTGTTGCAGTACTCGAGGACGGAGGCAGGAGTAGCGACACCTGAGTGTTGCAGTACTCGAGGACGGATTCAGGAGTAGCGACACCTGAGTGTTGCAGTACTCGAGGATGGAGGCAGGAGTAGCGACACCTGAGTGTTGCAGTACTCGAGGACGGAGGCAGGAGTAGCGACACCTGAGTGTTGCAGTACTCGAGGACGGAGGCAGGAGTAGCGACACCTGAGTGTTGCAGTACTCGAGGACGGAGGCAGGAGTAGCGACACCTGAGTGTTGCAGTACTCGAGGACGGAGGCAGGAGTAGCGACACCTGAGTGTTGCAGTACTCGAGGACGGAGGCAGGAGTAGCGACACCTGAGTGTTGCAGTACTCGAGGACGGAGGCAGGAGTAGCGACACCTGAGTGTTGCAGTACTCGAGGACGGAGGCAGGAGTAGCGACACCTGAGTGTTGCAGTACTCGAGGATGGAGGCAGGAGTAGCGACACCTGAGTGTTGCAGTACTCGAGGACGGAGGCAGGAGTAGCGACACCTGAGTGTTGCAGTACTCGAGGACGGAGGCAGGAGTAGCGACACCTGAGTGTTGCAGTACTCGAGGACGGAGGCAGGAGTAGCGACACCTGAGTGTTGCAGTACTCGAGGACGGAGACAGGAGTAGCGACACCTGAGTGTTGCAGTACTCGAGGACGGAGACAGGAGTAGCGACACCTGAGTGTTGCAGTGCTCGAGGACGGAGGCAGGAGTAGCGACACCTGAGTGTTGCAGTACTCGAGGACGGAGGCAGGAGTAGCGACACCTGAGTGTTGCAGTACTCGAGGACGGAGGCAGGAGTAGCGACACCTGAGTGTTGCAGTACTCGAGGACGGAGGCAGGAGTAGCGACACCTGAGTGTTGCAGTACTCGAGGATGGAGGCAGGAGTAGCGACACCTGAGTGTTGCAGTACTCGAGGACGGAGGCAGGAGTAGCGACACCTGAGTGTTGCAGTACTCGAGGACGGAGGCAGGAGTAGCGACACCTGAGTGTTGCAGTACTCGAGGATGGAGGCAGGAGTAGCGACACCTGAGTGTTGCAGTACTCGAGGACGGAGGCAGGAGTAGCGACACCTGAGTGTTGCAGTACTCGAGGATGGAGGCACAAGTAGCGACACCTGAGTGTTGCAGTACTCGAGGACGGAGGCAGGAGTAGCGACACCTGAGTGTTGCAGTACTCGAGGACGGAGGCAGGAGTAGCGACACCTGAGTGTTGCAGTACTCGAGGATGGAGGCAGGAGTAGCGACACCTGAGTGTTGCAGTACTCGAGGACGGAGGCAGGAGTAGCGACACCTGAGTGTTGCAGTACTCGAGGACGGAGGCAGGAGTAGCGACACCTGAGTGTTACAGTACTCGAGGATGGAGGCAGGAGTAGCGACACCTGAGTGTTGCAGTACTCGAGGACGGAGGCAGGAGTAGCGACACCTGAGTGTTGCAGTACTCGAGGATGGAGGCAGGAGTAGCGACACCTGAGTGTTGCAGTACTCGAGGACGGAGGCAGGAGTAGCGACACCTGAGTGTTGCAGTACTCGAGGACGGAGGCAGGAGTAGCGACACCTGAGTGTTGCAGTACTCGAGGATGGAGGCAGGAGTAGCGACACCTGAGTGTTGCAGTACTCGAGGACGGAGGCAGGAGTAGCGACACCTGAGTGTTGCAGTACTCGAGGACGGAGGCAGGAGTAGAGACACCTGAGTGTTGCAGTACTCGAGGACGGAGGCAGGAGTAGCGACACGAGGACGGAGGCAGGAGTAGCGACACCTGAGTGTTGCAGTACACGAGGACGGAGGCAGGAGTAGCGACACCTGAGTGTTGCAGTACTCGAGGACGGAGGCAGGAGTAGCGACACCTGAGTGTTGCAGTACACGAGGACGGAGGCAGGAGTAGCGACACCTGAGTGTTGCAGTACTCGAGGACGGAGGCAGGAGTAGCGACACCTGAGTGTTGCAGTACACGAGGACGGAGGCAGGAGTAGCGACACCTGAGTGTTGCAGTACTCGAGGACGGAGGCAGGAGTAGCGACACCTGAGTGTTGCAGTACACGAGGACGGAGGCAGGAGTAGCGACACCTGAGTGTTGCAGTACACGAGGACGGAGGCAGGAGTAGCGACACCTGAGTGTTGCAGTACTCGAGGACGGAGGCAGGAGTAGCGACACCTGAGTGTTGCAGTACACGAGGACGGAGGCAGGAGTAGCAACACCTGAGTGTTGCAGTTGCAGTACACGAGGACGGAGGCAGGAGTAGCGACACCTGAGTGTTGCAGTACTCGAGGACGGAGGCAGGAGTAGCGACACCTGAGTGTTGCAGTACTCGAGGACGGAGGCAGGAGTAGCGACACCTGAGTGTTGCAGTACTCGAGGACGGAGGCAGGAGTAGCGACACCTGAGTGTTGCAGTACTCGAGGACGGAGGCAGGAGTAGCGACACCTGAGTGTTGCAGTACTCGAGGACGGAGGCAGGA
Organism: Cherax quadricarinatus; assembly: GCF_038502225.1. Classification (NCBI taxonomy): domain Eukaryota; kingdom Metazoa; phylum Arthropoda; class Malacostraca; order Decapoda; family Parastacidae; genus Cherax; species Cherax quadricarinatus. The sequence continues at coordinate 18,910,794 of NC_091308.1, forward strand.
GTAGCGTCACCTGAGTGTTGCAGTACTCGAGGACGGAGGCAGGAGTAGCGACACCTGAGTGTTGCAGTACTACTCGAGGATGGAGGCAGGAGTAGCGACACCTGAGTGTTGCAGTACTCGAGGATGGAGGCAGGAGTAGCGACACCTGAGTGTTGCAGTGCTCGAGGACGGAGGCAGGAGTAGCGACACCTGAGTGTTGCAGTACTCGAGGACGGAGGCAGGAGTAGCGACACCTGAGTGTTGCAGTACTCGAGGACGGAGGCGAGGAGTGTTGCAGTACTCGAGGCAGGAGTAGCGACACCTGAGTGTTGCAGTACTCGAGGACGGAGGCAGGAGTAGCGACACCTGAGTGTTGCAGTACACGAGGACGGAGGCAGGAGTAGCGACACCTGAGTGTTGCAGTACACGAGGACGGAGGCAGGAGTAGCGACACCTGAGTGTTGCAGTACTCGAGGACGGAGGCAGGAGTAGCGACACCTGAGTGTTGCAGTACACGAGGACGGAGGCAGGAGTAGCGACACCTGAGTGTTGCAGTACACGAGGACGGAGGCAGGAGTAGCGACACCTGAGTGTTGCAGTACACGAGGACGGAGGCAGGAGTAGCGACACCTGAGTGTTGCAGTACTCGAGGACGGAGGCAGGAGTAGCGACACCTGAGTGTTGCAGTACACGAGGACGGAGGCAGGAGTAGCGACACCTGAGTGTTGCAGTACACGAGGACGGAGGCAGGAGTAGCGACACCTGAGTGTTGCAGTACACGAGGACGGAGGCAGGAGTAGCGACACCTGAGTGTTGCAGTACACGAGGACGGAGGCAGGAGTAGCGACACCTGAGTGTTGCAGTACTCGAGGACGGAGGCAGGAGTAGCGACACCTGAGTGTTGCAGTACTCGAGGACGGAGGCAGGAGTAGCGACACCTGAGTGTTGCAGTACTCGAGGACGGAGGCAGGAGTAGCGACACCTGAGTGTTGCAGTACACGAGGACGGAGGCAGGAGTAGCGACACCTGAGTGTTGCAGTACACGAGGACGGAGGCAGGAGTAGCGACACCTGAGTGTTGCAGTACACGAGGACGGAGGCAGGAGTAGCGACACCTGAGTGTTGCAGTACACGAGGACGGAGGCAGGAGTAGCGACACCTGAGTGTTGCAGTACACGAGGACGGAGGCAGGAGTAGCGACACCTGAGTGTTGCAGTACTCGAGGACGGAGGCAGGAGTAGCGACACCTGAGTGTTGCAGTACTCGAGGACGGAGGCAGGAGTAGCGACACCTGAGTGTTGCAGTACTCGAGGACGGAGGCAGGAGTAGCGACACCTGAGTGTTGCAGTACTCGAGGATGGAGGCAGGAGTAGCGACACCTGAGTGTTGCAGTACTCGAGGACGGAGGCAGGAGTAGCGACACCTGAGTGTTGCAGTACTCGAGGACGGAGGCAGGAGTAGCGACACCTGAGTGTTGCAGTACTCGAGGACGGAGGCAGGAGTAGCGACACCTGAGTGTTGCAGTGCTCGAGGACGGAGGCAGGAGTAGCGACACCTGAGTGTTGCAGTACTCGAGGACGGAGGCAGGAGTAGCGACACCTGAGTGTTGCAGTGTGGAGGCAGGAGTAGCGCAGTGTTGCAGTACTCGAGGACGGAGGCAGGAGTAGCGACACCTGAGTGTTGCAGTACTCGAGGACGGAGGCAGGAGTAGCGACACGTGAGTGTTGCAGTACTCGAGGACGGAGGCAGGAGTAGCGACACCTGAGTGTTGCAGTACTCGAGGACGGAGGCAGGAGTAGCGACACCTGAGTGTTGCAGTACTCGAGGACGGAGGCAGGAGTAGCGACAGGCAGGAGTAGCGACAGTGAGTGTTGCAGTACTCGAGGACGGAGGCAGGAGTAGCGACACCTGAGTGTTGCAGTACTCGAGGACGGAGGCAGGAGTAGCGACACCTGAGTGTTGCAGTACTCGAGGACGGAGGCAGGAGTAGCGACACGTGAGTGTTGCAGTACTCGAGGACGGAGGCAGGAGTAGCGACACCTGAGTGTTGCAGTACTCGAGGACGGAGGCAGGAGTAGCGACACGTGAGTGTTGCAGTACTCGAGGACGGAGGCAGGAGTAGCGACACCTGAGTGTTGCAGTACACGAGGACGGAGGACAGGAGTAGCGACACCTGAGTGTTGCAGTACTCGAGGACGGAGGCAGGAGTAGCGACACCTGAGTGTTGCAGTACTCGAGGACGGAGGCAGGAGTAGCGACACCTGAGTGTTGCAGTACTCGAGGACGGAGGTATCGACAATTCCACAGTCATCTCTTGAAGATGTGATGTAAAGGGCTCAGAGAACAGACAACTTGAAAAATGAGACACTTGTGCAACATTTGTCTCGTAGAAGGACACATGTGCAACTAATGCGACATTGTTATCGTGGCAACTGGCTTTATCAAGCCGTTACCGGCTTGACAAAGCCAGTTGCCACGATAACAATGTCGCATTAATTTCACATGTGTCCTTTTACCTAACATATTGTCGGCAGTTCTACCAATATTATTGCAACATTTATCTCATTCTTCTTTGAGATGTTATTATACCAGCATGTTCACTCACGGAACTTTTTGAGTAGAGCTTTAAAACATAATGAAAAATTATGAGTTTACTTATTTCCAGACAGTATAACACAAGTTCTGTTAATTATACACAAATTGTAGCTAAAATGTCATTAATGTAGGAAAAAATATGCCTCAGTTTCTTCGAAATTTTGAAATTTGCAGCGAAGGCTAGTCTTCTCATGCTTTTCTACTGAAATCATGACTGATGTCTCCATGAGTGCATTCACTCTTAGTGCACATACTCATTGCTCTCCCTATAGTAGCTTTATTCACTCACACGACACGTGAATGTTCCCGATTACAGCCTCTGTGATGGTGTTGTGTCACCAGAGATGTGGCCCGAGCCAATAAATTCTTCTGGTACAAAATTAACAATTAAGAGATGGTGGGCGAGACGGGCAGGCAGGTGCTGGGCGAGAGGGGCCAGGGGTACACATGAGCTGGGGGTGTAGGATTCCCAGGGGCTGGACGAAAGGGGCAGGCAGGGGGCTGAGCCAGACGGCCACCAGTGATGCGGCAAATGTTTGCTGCCGATGATTTATTTATATTGACCCTAACACCAGGCTTGGAGACTGGGTGAGAGGTGTGAGCTGAGCGGAAAGTGAGTTCAGGCATGTGAGGGTGAAGGGTTGGTGAGCTGAGCAGTTTTCTCGGGTTTTCAACGTAGGTTGAGGAAAACGTTGCCTCCAGAGGGGCCAGTTATGACTCCAGAATGCTCAACTATTTCTAATTTCAGAGACCCAGTTATTTTTTCCATAATTTGAGAGGACTGGCCTACTTCCAACTCCAGGGAGAACCTGACCCACTTTCTGCTGAAGTGCGACACACCCTCTTTCTATTTTTTTTAAATCTGATTTACATTTAGATTTAGGGATTGATAGCACTTCTGTCCTTAGAAAGTCAGGTCATCTCTATCCTTAGAAAGTCAGGTCATTTCTATCCTTAGAAAGTCAGGTCATCTCTATCCTTAGAAAGTCAGGTCATCTCTGTCCTTAGAAAGTCAGGTCACTTCTGTATTTAGGGAGCAAAGTCACTCCTGAACTTATGGGAATAGACTCCTAATGACATTTTACTCACTTTAGTAAGATTTACGACAGGATATAAACAGACATTGATTAGAACAATGTTTCCTCCAGTTTTCAATAACGGAGTAGTTGCAATTTGTCTTCATTGATATCATATTGTTCTCCGTTGCCCAATGCTAAACTTGGTTTGTATCTTCTTGGAGATTTACCGTGCCCTCAGTGGATGAAAGTCTCATACAAATCCTAGTATCGGTCTTTCCCTAACAAAAAAAAAAAAAGACTATCGACAAAAGCGACTAAGGGTCTTTTCCTAGCGACGAAAACGACTAAGGGTGTTTCCCCGGCGGAAAAAAAAATTAAACTAGAAGTTACCCTCTCGGGCAAACCGCTAACAATGCAGCTAATGTGTTGTGGTTCAGTAGAACATGGTTGAACACACTCTTAATGACTCAGAAGCTTAGTCTTTAACTCCAGTACTCTGTACGTGGATTATTGGCTCTATTCGCCTGAGCATACCGCTCATACTTCATTATACTACATGTGCTCCAACATACCACTTATGCTCCAGCAAACCATTCGTTCTCCAACATACCACTCATACTCCATCATCTTCCTCATACTGTAGCATACCACTCATGTTCCAGCATGCCCCTCATGCTCCAGCATTAACTCATGTCCAGCATACCACTCATGTTCCGGCACACATACTTCAGCATAATATTCATGACTCAACATACCACTCATGTTCCAGCATATTACTCATGCTTCAGCATATCACGCATGCTCCAGCATACCCCTCATAATCCAGTATGCCTTTCATGCTCCAGCATATCACTCATAGCATACACTTCATGCTCCAGCATACCACTCATATTCCAGCATGCCCCTCATGCTCTAGCATACTGCTCATACTCCAGCATGTTCCAGTATACCACTCATGCTCCAGAATAACCCTCATGCTCCAGCCTACCACTCATGCTCCAGTATACCCCTCATACTTCACAAGATCACTCATGCTCAAGCATTCCACTCACACTCCAGCATACCACTCATACCACTCATATACCAGCATTCCCCTCATAGTTCAGCACTCCACACGACCCTTATGTTAGACCAAAAATGTCGTGCTGGAGCGTGCACGACCCTTATGCTCTAGCATACCACTCATACTCCAGCATGCCCTTCATGCTCCAGCATGCCCCTCATGGTACAGCATATTACTGATAGTCCACTATACCCACTTTCAAGGATCACAACAGTGCCACGATCGCACGTGCAAAGAAAATGATAGGATGGATAATGAGAACTTTCAAAACGAGAGATGCCAAGCCCATGATGATCCTTTTCAAATCACTTGTTCTCTCTAGGCTGGAATACTGCTGTACATTAACATCTCCATACAAAGCAGGTGAAATCGCAGATCTAGAGAGTGTACAGAGATCCTTTACTGCACGTATAAGTTCTGTCAAGCACCTTAACTACTGGGAACGCTTGAAAGCACTTGACTTGTACTCGTTGGAACGCAGGAGGGAGAGATATATCATAATCTACACTTGGAAAATCTTGGAAGGAATGGTCCCAAATCTGCACACAGAAATCACTACCTACGAAAGTAAAAGACTGGGCAGGCGATGCAAAATGCCGCCAATAAAAAGTAGGGGCGCCATTGGTACACTAAGAGAAAACACCATAAGTGTCCGGGGCCCAAAACTGTTCAACAGCCTCCCATCAAGCATTAGGGGAATTGCCAATAAACCCCTGGCTGCCTTCAAGAGAGAGCTGGACAGATACCTAAAGTCAGTGCCGGATCAGCCGGGCTGTGGCTCGTACGTCGGACTGCGTGCGGCCAGCAGTAACAGCCTAGTTGATCAGGCCCTGATCCATCGGGAGGCCTGGTCGTGGACCGGGCCGCGGGGGCGTTGATCCCCGGAATAACCTCCAGGTAACCTCCAGGTAACCCCTCATGCTCCAACAAACCCCCTCATGCTCCGGTATGCCATTCATGTTCCAGCATACCCCTCACGCTCTAACATACCTTCATGCTCCAGCATGACCCTCATGCTCTAGCATACCACTCATATTACAGCATGCCATTCATGCTCCAGCATGCACTCATGCCCCAGCATGCCACTCATGCTCCAGCATACCACTCATACTCTAGCATACCCCCTCACGCTCCAACATATCTCTCATACTCCAGCATACCCCTCATTCTCCAGCATACCACTAATACTCCAACATATCATTCATACTCCAGCATGAGCCTCATGCTCCAGCATACGGCTGCATACCACTCGTGCTCCAGCATGCCACCCATACTCCAGCATGCCCCTTATGCTCCAGCATACCACTAATATTCCAGCATGCCCCTCATTCTCCAGCATACCACTCATGCTCAGGCCTGCTACGCATACTCCAACATGCCACAAATGCTCCGGTACGACACATACTTCAACTTACCGCTCATAATCCAGCATACTAATGCTCCAGCAAGCCACTCTTGATGTAGCATACCACTCATACTTCATCATACTACTCATGCTCAAACATACCTTTCATATTGCGGCATGACGCTCACATTCCAGCTTATCTCTCATAATGAAGCAAACTTCTTATTATCTGGCATACCACTCAGATTTCAGCATAAAACGCAATTCACACTTCAGCATTCTACTCACACTTCAGCATTCTACTCACACTTCAACATTCTACTGACACTTCAACATTCTACTCACACTTCAACATTCTACTCACACTTCAGCATTCTACTCACACTTCAACATTCTACTGACACTTCAACATTCTACTCACACTTCAACATTCTACTCACACTTCAACATTCTACTCACACTTCAACATTCTACTCACACTTCAACATTCTACTCACACTTCAACATTCTACTCACACTTCAACATTCTACTCACACTTCAACATTCTACTCACACTTCAACATTCTGCTCATACTTCAACATTCTAATCACACTTCAACATTCTACTCACACTTCAACATTCTACTCACACTTTAACATTCTACTTACACTTCAACATTCTACTCACACTTCAACATTCTACTCACATTTCAACATTCTACTCACACTTCAACATTCTACTCACACTTCAACATTCTACTCATACTTCAACTTTCTACTCACACTTCAACATTCTACTCACACTTCAACATTCTACTCACACTTCAACATTCTGCTCATACTTCAACATTCTAATCACACTTCAACATTCTACTCACACTTCAACATTCTACTCACACTTCAACATTCTACTCACACTTCAACATTCTACTCATACTTCAACTTTCTACTCACACTTCAACATTCTACTCATACTTCAACTTTCTACTCACACTTCAACATTCTGCTCATACTTCAACATTCTAATCACACTTCAACATTCTACTCACACTTCAACATTCTACTCACACTTCAACATTCTACTCACACTTCACAACATTCTACACTTCACACTTCACAACATTCTAATCACACTTCAACATTCTACTCACACTTGAACATTCTACTCACACTTGAACATTCTACTCACACTTGAACATTCTACTCACACTTGAACATTCTACTCACACTTCAGCATTCTATTCACACTTCAACATTCTACTCACACTTCAGCATTCTACCCACACTTCAACATTCTACTAACACTTCAACATTCTACTAACACTTCAACATTTTACTCACACTTCAGCATTCTACTCACACTTCAACATTCTACTCGCACATCATTCTACTCACACTTGAACATTCTACTCACACTTCAGCATTCTACTCACACTTCAACATTCTACTCGCACATCATTCTACTCACACTTGAACATTCTACTCACACTTCAGCATTCTATTCACACTTCAACATTCTACTCACACTTCAACATTCTACTCACACTTCAACATTCTACTCACACTTCAACATTCTACTCACACTTCAACATTCTGCTCATACTTCAACATTCTAATCACACTTCAACATTCTACTCACACTTCAACATTCTACTCACACTTCAACATTCTACTCGCACTTCATCATTCTACTCACACTTGAACATTCTACTCACACTTCAACATTCTACTCACACTTGAACATTCTACTCACACTTGAACATTCTACTCACACTTGAACGGAACATTTACATGCTGTTCAGTGTAACAGTGAATTAGTCGGGTCACAGGTTACTGAGTTGTTCAGCGGTGCGATGAACATGGTTGTTCAGCGGTGCGATGAACATGGTTGTTCAGCGGTGCGATGAACATGGTTGTTCAGCGGTGCGATGAACATGGTTGTTCAGCGGTGCGATGAACATGGTTGTTCAGCGGTGCGATGAACATGGTTGTTCAGCGGTGCGATGAACATGGTTGTTCAGCGGTGCGATGAACATGGTTGTTCAGCGGTGCGATGAACATGGAACTGGAGCCAAGGGAGACGGAAGAGGATGGAAATTCAGACGATAATATATTTGAAGGAAAGAGTAATGAGGAAAGGAAGAGAATACCGTACAAGAAATGAAACATAGGAGTAAAAGGGAGAGAATAGCTTACGAGGATATAATGTGGAGAAAAGTAAGAGAATGACATACGAGGATGATGTAATGACCAAGAAAGCAAGAGAATGGCGCACGAGGATGATGTAATGACCAGGAAAGCAAGAGAATGGCGCACGAGGATGATGCAATGACCAAGAAAGCAAGAGAATGGCGCACGAGGATGATGCAATGACCAAGAAAGCAAGAGAATGGCGCACGAGGATGATGCAATGACCAAGAAAGCAAGAGAATGGCGCACGAGGATGATGCAATGACCAAGAAAGCAAGAGAATGGCGCACGAGGATGATGCAATGACCAAGAAAGCAAGAGAATGGCGCACGAGGATGATGCAATGACCAAGAAAGCAAGAGAATGGCGCACGAGGATGATGTAATGACCAGGAAAGCAAGAGAATGGCGCACGAGGATGATGTAATGACCAGGAAAGCAAGAGAATGGCGCACGAGGATGATGTAATGACCAGGAAAGCAAGAGAATGGCGCACGAGGATGATGTAATGACCAAGAAAGCAAGAGAATAACATACGATTAACACAAGCAATGTTTTTCACAAGAGACAGATGTTCACAACAGGGGTCAAGTTGAGCCGCTATATTTTATAACATGCCATATAAAAGAAGTATTTCCAACTCATTTATGATAAGATGTGAACACGACATGTTGGTGTACTGCGGGCGGCACTGTCGTGCATGTCATCAGTTGACGAAGAACTTCTTAGGAAAAAAACAATATCAGAAAGAACAAATATCTGTAGAAGCAGCTTATACAATCCTTCCCTAGTAAATAGCCGAACATGAATACAAGGACACCATAACTGCTAAAACATCGTCGGGAGAACATAATTAACATCTGAGTGAACCAGTCTGTGACAGAAGACTTGAACCAAGGAGCAATAGGCTAGGAGACAAGAGTCCCACATAACGAAGGAGACAGATGAAGAATAACAGTATTCGTTCGAGTTTTTTATTTTTATTTAGCAAAATTGGTTTCATTAGTAGTGTGCTGCTACCCTGTTCTAAATGATAGTTACACAGAGGAAATATATATTTTTTTTCTATGCCATATTCCATCACGCAGGAGGGGCCACATATAGTATTGAAATCTGTCAGCCTTAGCTGTTAGATGAAGCTGGCACTGAGGGCATCCTCAACGAGGAACCACTACTCTGAAAACTAGCCAGTACACCTCTGTATGTGACTTTACTGGAGGTGACTGAGAGTAAGACGTCAGAATACACATCAATAGACCAGATAAATATGGGAGACTAAGACAGTTTATTTCCAACGACAGTGGGACAAGGAAGTACATGAAAAAATGCAAAACATGAACTTCCTTACCTTGAAATGCAAAGAATCCACAAACAGTCATTCTAATATAAAGAGAAAAAGAGATGTAATAACAACTTATGTATTAAAGCAAAAACTGAGAGAAAAAGAGCACGAAAATGAATTTAGTAAGAGGGGACAGAAGCAAAGTTAAAACAATACACAGTAGAGAGAAAGGATTACCTAAAAAAGATCAGGAAGGAAGCAGAATAAAAATAATTTCGAAATGGGCACAAAAAACTCAAATTTGAGTTTATTCTCAAGAATGATAGAATCACATCAGGAGAACGCTAACGTTAGGTAAACAGGACACACGTGCAACTAAAGTGAAATTTTATTGTGGCAACGTTTCGCTCTCCTGGAGAGCGAAACGTTGCTGCAATAAAATTTCACATTAGTTGCACATATATCCTTTTGCTTAACATAAAGTTAACATTAAATGTTCACGTAATCAAAGTGGAGAGAAATGGGTGGAACTTACGAAGGATGACTGAGAAATATGCAAGAAACTCAGTGAAAAGAATCCAAGAATAGAGGAGGAGAGGCCTTATCATATGATCCTAAACCACACTGCTGTGAGAAAAGAAGCGATAAAAAAGACACTTGAAGGAACTGAACACATCAGAGGCAATGAAGCAAGTTAAATCTCACCATGAATACTGAAGGAGACAGTAGAAATATTATGAGATATTAGAGATATTATGTTATTGGAGAAATGAAAATGTTGCGTTGGTCTTCAAGAAATAAAATAAAGAAACGGATCTAAACTGCAAAACAGCATTAGTAATACTAACCCTGCAAACCAATGGTGAGGATACCGTGTAGCCAGCAAGTAAACCACATGGATACGCAAATGTTGCTGTTAAAATAAACCAGCATAGGTTCGGAGAGAAAATCCTGCTTAGGTATCCTAACTGATGGTAAACATCAGGGAGGGAGAAGGATGAACGAAGTGCGTGCTCCAAGACGTCAAAAAAGGCCTTTGACATGATCCTTCCCCAGACACTAGTACACAAATTAGAAACTCAGACTGGGGTGATTGCGAGCTTATTCCAATAGGTAAGAGAATACCTGGCAAACATGCGGCAAAAAGCCACAGTGAGTAAGCGCAACGAAGTTCAGTTATTGAATCCATAGTGTTTCTGAAATATGCAAATGACCCACCGGGAGAAATCGACTTGCTACATGTCAATGTTTGCCGATGACGCAAAACTAGTGAGGCGAATACGAAGAGAAAAGGACTGCAACATGTTGCAGGAAGACTTGAACATAATACAGGAATGATCCAAAAAGTGGTTGCTGGAATTTGGCCTCACCCAATACAAAATTATGAAGATGAGACCCTGAGGTAAGATAGATAGATAGATAGATAGATAGAGAGAGAGAGAGCGAGCGAGAGAGAGAGAGAGAGAGAGAGAGAGAGAGAGAGAGAGAGAGAGAGAGAGAGAGAGAGAGAGAGAGAGAGAGAGAGAGAGAGAGAGAGAGAGAGAGAGAGAGAGAGAGAGAGAGAGAGAGAGAGAGAGAGAGAGAGAATTCATAAAATAAGAAAGAGAAAATGACCTAGCGGTGGACATCAAACCAAATGTTTTGTCTGAAGCGCACATAAACAGAATAACATCGGCGGCATATGCAAAGCAGCAAAGATAAGAATAGCCTTCAGGAATCTGAAGAAGGAGGCATTCAGATCACTATACTCGGCATAAGTGAGACCTGTACTGGTGTATGCGGCACCAGCGTCGATCCCTCATCTTATCAAGCATACAAAGATAAATTAGAAAGTAGAGAGATCCCAAAATTGCAGTGGCTGGGATACAAAGATAGGTTATAAGATCTAGATCTCACATCACAGGAAAGCCGAAGAACTCAAAAGACATAGACGAAGCTGACGGAGACAGACTATTTGAGATGGGAAGAAACTAAATGTTTAAATGAGGCAGCTGGAACATAAGAAAAAATTCCTCCAGTGTGAAGGTAGTAAACAAATGAAGTGCATTAAGAAGGATGTTGGAGGCCAACTTAACACACGGTTTCAACAGTGTACACGACAGAGTTCGAGAACACTGGGAATAAGTCACCCTGGTATACCGAAGAGTAAACTCTGGATCAAACCCTACATCGAGAGGATAGCTGAGCATCAACGACACGCACGTCCCCCACAGCAAGACTTGCTGTGTGTGTTATTTACTCTAGTGGTGTTGAGGGAAGGAACGCACAGCATGCCGCTCTAATGGCACTACCTGAGACTGTCTCTGTGCAAAATACCAGACAAGCTGCAAGTCTCCAAGCGGGTTTTCAGTGACACCGCTACAAAGGAGCAGCAAAGTAGCGGTAGTGAGGGAGACACACCACTTGAGTAAGTGTTCTCATGCAGCGGGAGAGTACTCAGGTATTCTGGCCATGGCCGCGTGGTGTAGTAAGCGGGACCAGCCACCTGCTGGTGTAGTGAAGACCTCGGCTCCTCAATACTAGCCACCTGCTGGTGTACCTCCAGAGGAAGGCTAGCCACCTGGTGGTGCAGTTCCTCAGTATTTGCCACCTGGTGGTGCAGTTCCTCAGTATTTGCCACCTGGTGGTGCAGTTCCTCAGTATTTGCCACCTGGTGGTGCAGTTCCTCAGTATTTGCCACCTGGTGGTGCAACTCTTCAAAGAAATGTGGTCTTAGTACTCATGTCCTGCAACAACCTCCATCCCACCTCCCTCTCCCCATCCCCCACTCCTATCACTGCTCTCCATCCCATCTCCTTCCCACTTTCCTCCATTCCATATTCATCCATCCCACCTCCCTCCATTTCCCCTACCTCTCTCCTTCCCAAAATCCTCTCACCCCCACCCCACCTTTTTATCCGACTCCTCGCCTTTCCTTAATCCCAGTGTGGGGAATCCTGAGAATTACAGTACTGAGATCTACTGTATTTAATACGCAGTGCACATGCAGGCATAAAGGAAGCACTGGCCAGTGCAACTACTCCTGTAAGTTACATGCCACTATAAAGACAGCACTGGGCAGTGCCACTCTTCCTGTGACATGCCACTATAAAAACAGCACTAGACAATGCCACTCTTCTTGTGAGTGACATTCCGCTATATAAACAGCACTGGGCAGTGCCACTCTTCCTGTGAGTGAACATGAAGTCCCCCCAAAATATTTCGGATGTCATTCTTGACTCCTCAGATCCTCTCTGATTATTTCATCCTATTGTATAATTGAGATTTAGCTGTTGCCGTTAAGACACGTTATATCCTACAAGGTGTTAAATATGAGATCGGAGAAATGCATGGAACGCACGAGTGAAGCAAGACATGAAGAATGGGCTGTGTTACTTCGACCTGAAATTGAGGTTGTCCTGCAAAAGAGGACCTCGGCTAAAAGGACGAAATATACAGATGTTTAGTTTTTCAGATATGTCTCCATGTGAGTTTCTCCGTTCCCAGTGGCTAGTGTTCATTGCACTATCAACAGTGAATATTTACATATGTATATATTGTGTATACCTGTCAATATGTGTATGTCTTGTATATCTCGAAACGAATATATTTCGTTCTAGAAATTATTATTACTATTATTATTATTATTATTATTATTATTATTATTATTATTATTATTATTATTATTATTATTATTATTATTATTATTATTATTATCATTACTATTATTATTATTATTATTATTATTATTATTATTATTATTATTATTATTATTTTCACTAGGAGCCGCTAAACCAAGAGGGGTCATGCAATGCCTGGGGAATGGAAGATAGTCAAATACGATTCAAGGAAATAGAAGCTAGCTTCAGTTCCCTGGATCAAGAGCACTTGACCAGTATCTTGCCAGGAAACAATACTATGCTGTAGCAAGCCTTAGATAAGGTACTGATAAACACACATGCACTAAGGCCACTGTCGTGGCCTTAGTGCATGTGTGTATGTGTGTGTGTATTGCAGTGTCTCCAGTGACCGGAGGTTTTGAGTTCGACCCAGGGGTTGGACCACACCACACGTTCTTGGGTCTATGGCTGGACCACAGTAGACATTCTTAGGCGACCACTTACTCGAGAGTACCATGACAATCCCGGGCTACCACTTACACGAGAGTACCATGACAATCCCTAGCTACCACTTACACGAGAGTACAATAACAATTCCTAGCTACCACTTACACGGGAGTACAATAACAATTCCTGGCTACCACTTACACGGGAGTACAATAACAATTCCTGGCTACCACTTACACGGGGGTACAATAACAATTACTGGCTACCATTTACACGGGAGTACAATACAATTCCTGCCTACCACTTACAGGAGAAAACAATAACAATTCCTGGCTACCACTTACACAATAATACCATAACAATCACTGGCTACCACTTAAACGGGAGTACCATAACAATCCCTGGCTACCACTTACACGAGAGTACCGCAACATTCCCTGAGGACCATTTACATGAGACCAACGTAGCAGTGAACAGGTGTGTGTGTGTGTGTGTGTGTGTGTGTGTACTCACCTAATTGTACTCACCTAATTGTGGTTGCAGGGGTCGAGACTCAGCTCCTGGCCCCGCCTCTTCACTGATCGCTACTGGATCCTCTCTCTCTCTGCTTCCTGAGCTTTGTCATACCTCTTCTTAAAACTATGTATGGTTCCTGCCTCCACTACTTCACTTGCTAGGCTATTCCACTTGCTGACAACTCTATGACTGAAGAAATACTTCCTAACGTCCCTGTGACTCGTCTGAGTCTTCAGCTTCCAGTTGTGACCCCTTGTCCCTGTGTCCCCTCTCTGGAACATCCTATCTCTGTCCACCTTGTCTATTCCCCGCAGTATCTTGTATGCCGTTATCATGTCTCCCCTGACCCTTCTGTCCTCCAGTGTCGTCAGTCCGATTTCCCTTAACCTTTCCTCGTACGACATTCCCTTGAGCTCTGGGACTAGCCTTGTTGCAAACCTTTGTACTTTCTCTAACTTCTTGACGTGCTTGACCAGGTGTGGGTTCCAGACTGGTGCTGCATACTCCAGTATGGGCCTAACATACACAGTGTACAGTGTCTTGAACGATTCCTTATTAAGGTATCGGAACGCTATTCTCAGGTTTGCCAGGCGCCCGTATGCTGCAGTGGTTATTTGGTTGATGTGTGCCTCCGGTGATGTGCTCGGTGTTATGGTCACCCCAAGGTCTTTCTCCCTGAGTGAGGTCTGTAGTCTTTGTCCACCTAGCCTATACTCTGTCTGCGGTCTTCTTTGCCCCTCCCCAATCTTCATGACTTTGCATTTGGCTGGATTGAATTCGAGAAGCCAGTTGCTGGACCACATGTCCAGCCTGTCCAGGTCTCTTTGCAGTCCTGCCTCATCCTCGTCCGATTTAATTCTTCTCATCAACTTCACGTCATCTGCGAACAGGGACACTTCAGAGTCTATTCCTTCCATCATGTCGTTCACATATATCAAAAATAGCACTGGTCCTAGAACTGACCCCTGTGGGACCCCGCTCGTAACAGGCGCCTACTGTGATACCTCTTCACGTACCATGACTCGTTGCTGCCTCCCTGTCAGGTATTCCCTTATCCATTGCAGTGCCCTCCCTTTTACGTGCGCCTGATCCTCCAGCTTCTGCACTAATCTCTTGTGGGGAACTGTGTCAAAGGCCTTCCTGCAGTCTAGGAAAACGCAATCTACCCACCCCTCTCTCTCGTGTCTTACTTCTGTTACCTTGTCATAAAACTCCAGGAGGTTTGTGATACAAGATTTGCCTTCCATGAACCCATGCTGGTTTTCATTTATAATCTTGTTCCTTTCCAGGTGTTCGACCACTCTCCTCCTGATAATCTTCTCCATGACTTTGCACACAATACATGTCAGAGACACAGGTCTGTAGTTTAGTGCCTCGTTTCTGTTTCCTTTCTTAAATATGGGGACTACATTAGCTGTCTTCCATTTCTCAGGTAGTTGCCCAGTTTCAAGGGATGTGTTGAAGATTGTGGTTAGAGGCACGCACAGCATCTCTGCTCCTTCTCTAAGGACCCATGGGGAGATGTTGTCCGGTCCCATCGCCTTTGAGGTGTCAAGGTCACTTAAGAGCTTCTTCACCTCCTCCTCAGTTGTTCGTATGTCATCCAACACTTGTTGGTATATTCCCTCTTGATGTTCCCTTCTGTGCTGTCTTCCCACAGCCCTTCCTGTCTATACTTTAAAAACTTCCTTAAATCTCCTGTTCAGCTCCTCACATACCTCCTGATCATTTCTTGTGAGTTCTCCACCTTCTGTCCTTAATCTGATCACCTGGTCTTTGACTGTTGTCTTCCTCCTGATGTGGCTATACAACAGTTTCGGGTCAGTCTTGATTCTCGATGCTATGTCATTTTCATACTGTCGCTGGGCCTCCCTCCTTACGTGTGCGTATTCATTCCTGGCTCTGCGATTGATCTCCCTATTTTCGTGTGTTCTCTGCCTTCTGTACTTTTTCCATTCTCTATTGCATTTTGTTTTTGCCTCCTTACACCGTCGGGTAAACCAGGGGCTCGTTCTGGTCTTCCCGTTGTTACTGTTGCCCTTGGGAATAAACCTTTCCACTGCCTCCTTGCATTTTGTTGTTACATATTCCATCATTTCGTTTACTGGCTTTCCTGCCAATTCACTGTCCCACTGGACCTCCCGCAGGAAGTTCTTCAACCCTATGTACTCCCCTCTTTTATAGTCAGGCTTTTCCCATTCAACTCCTGTTATTCTCTCCACTTGCAGTTCTACTATGTATTCAAAGCACAGAACCACGTGGTCGCTAGCTCCTAGGGGACTCTCATACTTGATGTCCTCAATATCTGAGCTGCCCAGGGTGAACACAAGGTCCAATCTTGCTGGTTCATCCTCCCCTCTCACTCTGGTAGTGTCCTTAACATGTTGGTGCATGAGGTTTTCCAGCACCATGTCCAACATCCTGGCTCTCCATGTTTCGGGACCCCCATGTGGCTCCAGGTTTTCCCAGTCAATCTCCCTGTGGTTGAAATCCCCCATAACCAGCAACTTTGCTCTGCTGGAGTGAGCTCTTCTTGCCACCTCAGCAAGTGTGTCCACCATTGCTCTGTTGCTCTCTTCATATTCCTCTCTTGGCCTCCTGCAGTTCTGTGGTGGATTATACATCACTGCAATGACCACTTTGTGTTCCCCAGACTGAAGTGTACCTGCTATGTAGTCTCTTTCTCCCGTCTCATCTATTCCTTCCATTTTCTCGAATTTCCATCTGTTTTTTACGAGCAGAGCAACCCCACCTCCCCCCCTGCCCCTTCTATCTTTCCTCATGATCTGGTATCCTGGTGGGAAGATTGCATCTGTTATTGTCTCCATGAGTTTTGTTTCTGTAACTGCTATGATGTCTGGGGACTTCTCATTGATTCTTTCTTGCCATTCCTCATGTTTATTCGTTAATCCATCTGCATTTCTGTACCAAACCTTCAACTTCTGTTCTAATACTGTAACTGTGGTGCGGGGGGTGGAAACAGAGGGATCGGTGTGTGATGGTTGGTTTGGATTGTTCAGTTGCCTTGGGGGTGTCGTGGCTGGAGTCCTTCT
>NC_091308.1:18932859-18960359 GCF_038502225.1 Cherax quadricarinatus
GACCACAGGAAGTGATTTATGACCACAAGAGGTGATTCATGACCACAGGAAGTGATTCATGACCACAGGAAGTGATATATGACCACAGGAAGTGATTCATGACCACAGGAAGTGATTCATGACCACAGGAAGTGATATATGACCACAGGAAGTGATTCATGACCACAGGAAGTGATTCATGACTAAAGGAAGTGATTCATAACCACAGGAAGTGATTCATGACCACAGGAAGTGATTCATGACCACAGGAAGTGATTCATGACCACAGGAAGTGATTCATAACCACAGGAAGTGATTCATGACCAAAGGAAGTGATTCATGACCACAGGAAGTGATTCATGACCACAAGAAGTGATTCATGACCACAAGAGGTGATTCATGACCACAGGAAGTGATTCATGACCACAGGAAGTGATTCATGACCACAGGAAGTGATTCATGACCACAAGAGGTGTTTCATGACCACAGGAAGTGATTCATGACCACAGGAAGTGATTCATGACCACAGGAAGTGATTCATGACCACAGGAAGTGATTCATGACCACAAGAGGTGATTCATGACCACATGAAGTGATTTATTACCACAAGAAGTAATTCATGACCACAAGAAGTGATTCATGACCACAAGAGGTGATTCATGGCCACAGGAAGTGATTCATGACCACAGGAAGTGATTCATGACCACAGGAAGTGATTCATGACCACAGGAAGTGATTCATGACCACAGGAAGTGATTCATGACCACAGGAAGTGATTCATGACCACAAGAGGTGATTCATGACCACAGGAAGTGATTCATGACCACAGGAAGTGATTCATGACCACATGAAGTGATTTATGACCACAGGAAGTGATTCATGACCACAAGAAGTGATTCATGACCACAGGAAGTGATTTATGACCTCAGGAAGTGATTCATGACCATAAGAAGTGATTCATAACCACAGGAAGTGATTCATGACTAAAGGAAATGATTCATAACCACAGGAAGTGATTCATGACCACAGGAAGTGATTCATAACCACAGGAAGTGATTCATGACCACAAGAAGTGATTCATGACCACAAGAGGTGATTCATGACCACAGGAAGTGATTTATGACCATAGGAAGTGATTCATGACCACAGGAAGTGATTCATGGCCACAGGAAGTGATTCATGACCACAGGAAGTGATTCATGACCACAGGAAGTGATTTATGACCACAAGAGGTGATTCATGACCACAGGAAGTGATTCATGACCACAGGAAGTGATTCATGACCACAGGAAGTGATTTATGACCACAGGAAGTGATTCATGACCACAAGAAGTGATTCATGACCACAAGAAGTGATTCATGACCACAGGAAGTGATTCATGACCACAGGAAGTGATTCATGACCACAGGAAGTGATTCATGACCACAAGAAGTGATTCATGACCACAGGAAGTGATTCATGACCACAGGAAGTGATTCATGACCACAAGAAGTTATTCATGACCACAGGAAGTGATTCATGACCACAGGAAGTGATTCATGACCACAAGAAGTGATTCATGACCACAGAAAGTGATTTATGACCACAGGAAGTGATTCATGACCACAAGGAGTGATTCATGACCACAGGAAGTGATTCATGACCACAGGAAGTGATTCATGACCACAAGAGGTGATTCATGACTACAGGAAGTGATTTATGACCACAGGAAGTGATTCATGACCAGAAGAAGTGATTCATAACCACAGGAAGTGATTCATGACCACAGGAAGTGATTCATGACCACAAGAGGTGATTCATAACCACATGGAGTGTTTCATGACCACAGGAAGTGATTCATGACCACAGGAAGTGATTCATGACCACAGGAAGTGATTTATGACCACAGGAAGTGATTCATGACCACAGGAAGTGATTCATGACCACAAGGAGTGATTCATGACCACAGGAAGTGATTCATGACCACAGGAAGTGATTCATGACCACAAGAGGTGATTCATAACCACATGGAGTGATTCATGACCACAGGAAGTGATTCATGACCACAGGAAGTGAGTTATGAACACAGGAAGTGATTCATGACCACAAGAGGTGATTCATGACCACAGGAAGTGATTTATGACCACAGGAAGTGATTCATGACCAGAAGTGATTCATAACCACGGGAAGTGATTCATGACCACAGGAAGTGATTCATGACCACAAGAGGTGATTCATAACCACATGGAGTGATTCATGACCGCAGGAAGTGATTCATGACCACAGGAAGTGATTCATGACCACATGTAGTGATTTATGACCAGAGGAAGTGATTCATGACCACAGGAAGTGATTCATAACCACAGGAAGTGATTCATGACCACATGTAGTGATTTATGACCAGAGGAAGTGATTCATGACCACAGGAAGTGATTCATGACCACATGAAGTGATTCATGACCACATGTAGTGATTTATGATCAGAGGAAGTGATTAATGACCACAGGAAGTGATTCATGACCACAGGAAGTGATTCATGACCACAGGAAGTGATTCATGACCACAAGAGGTAATTCATGACCACAGGAAGTGATTTATGACCACAGGAAGTGATTCATGACCACAAGGAGTGATTCATGACCACAGGAAGTGATTCATGACCCCAAGAGGTGATTCATAACCACATGGAGTGATTCGTGACCACAGGAAGTGATTCATGACCACAGGAAGTGATTTATGACCACAGGAAGTGATTAATGACCACAAGGAGTGATTCATGACCAGAGGAAGTGATTCATGACCACAGGAAGTGATTCATGACCACAAGAAGTGATTCATGACCCCAAGAGGTGATTCATAACCACATGGAGTGATTCGTGACCACAGGAAGTGATTCATGACCACAGGAAGTGATTTATGACCACAGGAAGTGATTAATGACCACAAGGAGTGATTCATGACCAGAGGAAGTGATTCATGACCACAGGAAGTGATTCATGACCACAGGAAGTGGTTCATGACCACAGGAAGTGATTCGTGACTACAGGAAGTGATTCATGACCACAGGAAGTGATTCGTGACTACAGGAAGTGATTCATGACCACAGGAAGTGATTCGTGACTACAGGAAGTGATTCATGACCACAGGAAGTGATTCATGGCCACAGGAAGTTATTCATGACCACAGGAAGTGATTCATGACCACAGTAAGTGATTCATGACCACAGGAAGTGATTCTTGACCACAGGAAGTGATTCTTGACCACAGGAAGTGATTCTTGACCACAGAATGTCATGAATGACCCAAAGAAGAGATTTAAGGTTGGCACCACCTTGATATGTGTATGAGGCTACGAACTTTTAATATAGCAGTGGGGGGAGGGATCCTCCTAGGGTGGGTAGGGATCCTCCTAGGGTGGGTAGGGATCCTCCTAGGGTGGGTAGGGATCATCCTAGGGTGGGTAGGGATCCTCCTACGGTGGGTAGGGATCCTCCGAGGGTGGGTAGTGATCCTCCTAGGGTGGGTAGGGATTCTCCTAGGGTGGGTAGAGATCCTCCTAGGGTGAGTAGGGATCCTCCTAGGGTGGGTAAGGATCCTCCTAGGGTGGGTAGTGATCCTCCTAGGGTGTGTAGTGATCCTCCTAGGGTGGGTAGGGATCCTCCTAGGGTGGGTAGGGATCCTCCGAGGGTGGGTAAGGATCCTCCTAGGGTGGGTAGGGATCCTCCTAGGGTGGGTAGGGATTCTCCTAGGGTGGGTAGGGATCCTCCTAGGGTGGGTAGGGATCCTCCTAGGGTGGGTAGAGATCTTCCTAGGGTGGGTAGGGATCCTCCTAGGGTGGGTAGGGATCCTCCTAGGGTGGGTAGAGATCCTCCTAGGGTGGGTAGGGATCCTCCTAGGGTGGGTAGGGATCCTCCTAGGGTGGGTAGGGATCCTCCTAGGGTGGGTAGGGATCCTCCCAGGGTGGGTAGGGATCCTCCCAGGGTGGGTAGGGATCCTCCTAAGGTGGGTAGGGATCCTCCTAGGGTGGGTAGGGATCCTCCTAGGGTGGGTAGGGATCCTCCTACGGTGGGTAGGGATCCTCCTAGGGTGGGTAAGGATCCTAAGAGGGTGGGTAGAGATCCTCCCAGGGTGGGTAGGGATCCTCCTAGTGTGGGTAAGGATCCTCCTAGGGTGGGTAAGGATCCTCCTAGGGTGGGTAGGGATCCTCCTAGGGTGGGGTAAGGACCCTCCGAGGGTGAGGGAAGGATCCTCCGAGGGTGGGGAAAGGATCCTCCGAGGGTTGGGGAAGGATCCTCTGAGGGTGGAGGAAGGATCCTCCGAGGGTGGGGGAAGGAACCTCCGAGGGTGGGGGAAGGATCCTCCGAGGGTGGGGGAAGGAACGTCCGAGGGTGAGGGAAGGAACCTCCGAGGGTGAGAGAAGGATCCTCCGAGGGTGGGGGAGGAACCTCCGAGGGTGGGAGAAGGATCCTCCGAGGGTGGGGGAAGGATCCTCCCAGGGTGGGGGAAGGATCCTCCGAGGGTGGGGGAAGGAGAGGAATTATCTTCGAGGGAATAGGAGAGGAGCGCTCCAAGGACGGGGAAAGAATGGGGGCTGCATAACAGTGCCAGCTGTTTGACAGTGCCAGCAGTATGACAGTGCCAGCTGTATGACAGTGCCAGCTGTATGACAGTGCCAACTGTATGACAGTGCCAGTTGTATAACAGTGCCAGCTATATGACAGTGCCAGCTGAATAATAGTGCCAGCTGAATGACAGTGCCAGCTGTATTACAGTCCCAGATGTATAACTGTGCCAGCTGCATCACAGTGCCAGCTGTATAACAGTGCCAGCTGTATAACAGTGCCAGCTGTATAACAGTGCCAGCTGTATGACAGTGCCAGCTGTATTTCAGTCCCAGATGTATAACAGTGTCAGCTCTATCACAGTGCCAGCTGTATAACAGTGCCAGCTGTATAAAATTGCTAGCTGTATGACAGTGCCAGCTGTATAATAGTACCAGCTGTATAACAAAGTCATCTGCATAACAGTGCCAACTGTATAACAGTGCCAGCTGTATAACAATGCCAGCTGTATAACAGTGCCAGCTGTATGACAGTGCCAGCTCTATAACACTGCCAGCTCTATAACAGTGACAACTCTATAAAAGTGTCAGCTCTATCACAATGCCAGCTTTATAACAGTGCCGGCTGTGTAACAATGCCAGTTGTATAACAGTGCCAACTTTATCATAGTGCTATCTGTATAACAATGCCAGCTCTACAACAGTGCCAGTTCTACCACAGTGCCAGCTTTATAACAGTGCCAGATGTATGACAGTGCCATATGAATAGCAGAGTCAGCTGTATAACAGTGCCAGCTCTATATCAGTGCCAGCTCTATCACAGTGCCATCTGTATAACAGCTGGCAGCTGTATAACAGTTCCATCTGTATAACAGTGTCAGCTCTCTCAGTGTGCCATCTGTATAGCAGTGCCAGTTGTATAACAGTGATAGCTCTATGACAGTGCCAGCTCTGTAACAGTGCCAGCTGTAAAACAGTGCTAGTTGTATCACAGTGCCAGCTGTATAAGAGTGCCAGCTGTAAAACAGTGCTAGCTCTACCATAGTTCCAGCTGGTCACCTGGCTAACCTTTGAGAGCCAACCTCAAGAATCTCTTGTAAGAGGCGGTCCACAAGAGAGAAGTTGGTTGCCCTCCCCAGCTGGCGGCTGCACTCCAGCTGGTAGCTGCCCACCAGCTGTTGGAGCAGTAGCCCCAGCAGCAGCAGCCTGAGGGCCGTGGCCACCAGTAACCTGGGAGAGGTGGGCAGCAGCTGCAGCAGTAACCTGGGAGAGGTGGGCAGCAGCAGCAGCAGCAGTAACCTGGGAGAGGTGGGCAGCAGCAGCAGCAGCAGCAGCAGCAGCAGCAGCAGCAGCAGCAGCAGCAGCAGCGGCAGCGGCAGCAGCAGCAGCAGCAGCAACAACAGCAGCAGCAGCAGCAGCAGCAGAAGCAGCAGCAGCAGCAGCAAGAGCAGCTATAAGCATTATTCTGTGTCTCCCTGATTGAATATTAAACAGGGTAGCCAGGAATGCGAGTGGCCAGACAACATGGCCGGCAGGACGCCTTACCATTCTGGATGTGCCACACTTTTTGGCCTCTGCTAAACTTATTTGGCCGCAATTTTGTGCGCTCTTCCTCAGCTTGAGAGCGTGCTTGGAAAGGCCTCTTCATCCCGTCTCCTTCTCCTTCGTGGGGGCTTAGAGGCGGCGCTGGGCACGGGTAGAGTATGTGAGTCAAGCAGGGAGGGGTATCAGGGCAGGCCGCGCGGGGGACGTCAACCCAGCCAGATGCATCAGGTAAAAGTTATGGCAGACGGCCTGATATACCAGCAGCTACGCTGCCCGCTTCATTGACCCAAAGCAAATGAGGAATGTTGATTGTTGTATACTATGATTCGTAATATCCATCGCAGCCCTGCAACCAGGGAGGTGCTTGGAAGCCCTCGTATTAAACGAAGGCAAAACTAACTCGCAAAAGTCATTACGAATTGTGTATCTTGTCACTAGGCATCAGCGCGACTTCTTTGAGTGGTGTTACCGTGGCTGGTGTGGTGGTGTCATAAGGGGTGGCACAGTTGGTAGTGTCGTAAGGGGTGGCACAGTTGACGGTGTCGTAAGTGGTGGTACAGTTGGTGGTGTCGCATCTGGACTGCTTCTCCACATTTCAGCAGCCACAAAGATGCTCGGTGTCAGTGATCACCACTCTGTCATCAGTCAGTCATTAGAATTATCAGTCAGCTCCTGACTAGTGCTACTCTTCAACAGATAAGTTTACACCTACTCTCATGATTATATCTTGAGTACCAGGTCTTCCTTCACCCTCCATCATCTTCCTTCACCCTCCACCATCTTCCTTCACCCTCCATCATCTTCCTTCACCCTCCACCATCTTCCTTCACCCTCCACCATCTTCTTTCACCCTCCACCATCTTCCTTCACCCTCCATCATCTTCCTTCACCCTCCATCATCTTCCTTCACCCTCCACCATCTTCCTTCACCCTCCATCATCTTCCTTCACCCTCCATCATCTACCTTCACCCTCCACCATCTTCCTTCACCCTCCACCATCTTCCTTCACCCTCCATCATCTACCTTCACCCTCCACCATCTTCCTTCACCCTCCACCATCTTCCTTCACCCTCCACCATCTTCCTTCACCCTCTATCATCTTCCTTCACCCTTCACCCTCCACCATATTCCTTCACCCTCCACCATATTCCTTCACCCTCCACCATCTTCCTTCACCCTCCACCATCTTCCTTCACCCTCCACCATCTTCCTTCACCCTCCACCATCTTCCTTCACCCTCCATCATCTTCCTTCACCCTCCATCATCTACCTTCACCCTCCACCATCTTCCTTCACCCTCCACCATCTTCCTTCACCCTCTATCATCTTCCTTCACCCTTCACCCTCCACCATATTCCTTCACCCTCCACCATATTCCTTCACCCTCCACCATCTTCCTTCACCCTCCATCATCTTCCTTCAGCCTCCATCATCTTCCTTCACCCTCCATCATCTTCCTTCACCCTCCATCATCTTCCTTCACCCTCCACCATCTACCTTCACCCTCCACCATCTTCCTTCACCCTCCATCATCTTCCTTCACCCTTAACCATCTTCCTTCGCCCTCCACCATCTTCCTTCACCCTCCACTATCTTCCTTCACCCTCCATCATCTTCCTTCACCTTCCACCGTCTTCCTTCACCCTCCACCATTTTCCTTTACCCTCCACCATCTTCCTTCGCCCTCCACCATCTTCCTCTACCCTCCAACATCTTCCTGAACCACCTTCCTTCACCCTCCATCATCTTCCTTCACCCTCCACCATCTTCCTTCACCCTCCACCAACTTCCTTCACCCTCCAACATCTTTCTCCACCCTCCACCATATTTCTCCACCCTCCACCATCTTCCTTCACCCTCCAACATCTTCTTCCACCCTCCACCATCTTCCTTCACCCTCCACCATCTTCCTCAATCTAAGCGTGTTGAATTCTGAGTGTGTTGTGATATAAGCGTGTTTTGATCTGAGTATATTGTTATCTGAGTGTGTTGCAATCTCAGTGATGTGATCTGTGTGTCATGATTTGAGTGTTATGATCCAAGTAGATTATAATCTGAGTGTGTCGTTATCTTAGTGTCGTTATCTGAGTGTCGGTATCTGAGTGTTGTGATCTGAGTGTTGTGATATGAGTGTTGTGTTCTGAGTGTGTCGGTATCTGAGTACTGTGATCTGAGTGTTGTGTTCTAAGTGTGTACTCCCGAAGAGTTTGTGCCTTGACACTGTGGGGGGAAGAGCTCTTGATCCACTCAACAAGAGCCACCACCTGAGGTGTTCCTGAGTATCAGGTGTTAAGGTGTACATGTTTCTGAGATACAGATGCTATTGGTGTACAGGTCTTCCTGAGGTAGAGGTGTTCTTGAGATACAGGTGTTCCTGAGATACAGGTGTTCTTGAGATACAGGTGTTCTTGAGATACAGGTGTTCCTGAGATACAGGTGTTCTTGAGATACAGGTGTTCCTGAGATACAGGTGTTCTTGAGATACAGGTGTTCCTGAGATACAGGTGTTCTTGAGATACAGGTGTTCCTGAGATACAGGTGTTCTTGAGATACAGGTGTTCTTGAGATACAGGTGTTCCTGAGATACAGGTGTTCTTGAGATACAGGTGTTCCTGAGATACAGGTGTTCTTGAGATACAGGTGTTCTTGAGATACAGGTGTTCTTGAGATACAGGTGTTCTTGAGATACAGGTGTTCCTGAGATACAGGTGTTCTTGAGATACAGGTGTTCTTGAGATACAGGTGTTCTTGAGATACAGGTGTTCTTGAGATACAGGTGTTCCTGAGATACAGGTGTTCTTGAGATACAGGTGTTCTTGAGATACAGGTGTTCCTGAGATACAGTTGTTCTTGGAATACAGGTGTTCCTGAGGCAGAATTGTTCTTGGGATACATGTGTTCCTGAGGTACAGATACAGTGTGATACAGATATAGTGTGATACAGATACAGTGTGATACAGTTACAAAATGTGATACAGCTGCTGCTGCTGCTGCTGCTGCTGCTGCTGCTGCTGCTGCTGCTGCTGCCGCTGCTGCCGCTGCTGCTGCTGCTGCTGCTGCTGCTGCTGCCGCTGCTGCCGCTGCTGCTGCCGCTGCTGCTGCTGCTGCTGCCGCTGCTGCTGCTGCCGCTGCTACTGCCGCTGCTACTGCCGCTGCTGCTGCTGCCGTTGCTGCTGCTGCTGCTGCTGCTGCTGCTGCTGCTGCTGCTGCTGCTGCTGCCGCTGCTGCTGCTGCTGCTGCTGCTGCTGCTGCCGCTGCTGCTGCTGCTGCTGCTGCTGCTGCTGCTGCTGCTGCTGCTGCTGCTGCTGCTGCTGCTGCTGCTGCTGCTGCTGCTGCTGCTGCTGCTGCTGCTGCTGCTGCTGCTGCTGCTGCTGCTGCTGCTGCTGCTGCTGCTGCTGCTGCTGCTGCTGCTGCTGCTGCCGCTGCTGCTGCTGCTGCTGCTGCTGCTCTTTCATATGAAAAATACATTGTTGGGACGAACACGACGTGCCGTTAGTTACCCTACGATATCAGTGGCAATTAGAGCTTACTAGGTTTCATTCCTTCACAGCTCGAGTCACTGCTACTTATAAGTTACCATCTCTCACGATTGATTTCATCTCTACATGGAAGTTGTATTCATTTAATATCACTTATCTTACAGCCCTCCCCAGGAAACTCATCCCGATGAGTTCGTTTCCTATATCAATTGCAAAGATGAACAGATTAAGAAGGAATCTCTCGCTTAACTGTTAATGAGAATTTATAAGAGATTATGTTCACTGATGGATCTAAGCAGGAGTCTACTGGCAGGGCTGCATCTGTTCTTGTTGCCACCTCCCTAGATAAGACCTCGAGCAACTATGTTGAGTTTGACTAAATTAACAACTTCGGGACTACAATGCAAACTGATTTGTTTGCCATCCTAATGTCACTAATGATAACATATGATGACATTGAACATGACTCGTTGATCGTTACTGACTATGTCATCACTGAAGGCGCTTGGCTCACATAATGACTAGCAACATGGTCACTGGAGAAGGTAGGTGTTGATATTAAAATATTAGAGAGAAATTAATTAATATACGGTTCTTATGGATTCAATCACACATTTCAATTACTCCTACATGATAAAGTTGATATACTAGCCGAAGAATTTGCCTTGAAGGAAAAAGTTGAATATAACTGAGGTATATCTGTGTCGAACATCAGAAATAATATTGGAAGAGAAAATAATAAATCTGAATGCCAAGTGAATATAGTTAGAAGTCTCGGTAGATCAGTTACTCTTTATGATAACAGGACAGTCGATATTTGCATTGAGGGAGCAACTTGTAACGTAAACAGACTGACTGATGTAGTAGCCAGGCTTAGGTTTGGTTACAAGTACTTCTGGCAGTGTAGAATACAAACAGATGATGATCAAACCAAATGCAAAGTATGTGACTAACCCTATGATCACTATCTTGAACACTATGTTCTTAATTGTCCACTAATTTAAGAATATAGAAATAGACAGCATAATAACCCATGTGATATGCCAAGGTATCTTATTAATGAAAATATTATATAAGTAATTTTAAGCAAATTTCTAAATGTGGTTGTAACAGTTGACACATAACTGTAAATATAAATCCAAATGTAATCCAGTTAATTTTTTTTGTGGCCTCTTCTTAGGCCTTTTATGCACCTATATGCTATTGTTCTACCGTTCACAGGATGGATATTAAGTGCACAATAAACCAGTTCCTCAGCAGCAAAATGTAGATTTAATTTACGAGAATGTCATATCAGAAAAACAAAACACAAACTATATATTGTACATACATGCCGTACATATTTGGGTAAGCATGCATACACACACACACACACACACACACACACACACACACACACACACACACACACACACACACACACACACTTCCTGCGGGAGGTCCAGTGGGACAGAGAACTGGCAGGAAAGCCAGTAAATGAAATGATGGAATATGTAACAACAAAATGCAAGGAGGCAGTGGAAAGGTTTATTCCCAAGGGCAACAGTAACAACGGGAAGACCAGAACGAGCCCCTGGTTTACCCGACGGTGTAAGGAGGCAAAAACAAAATGCAATAGAGAATGGAAAAAGTATAGAAGGCAGAGAACACACGAAAATAGGGAGATCAGTCGCAGAGCCAGGAATGAGTATGCACAGGTAAGGAGGGAGGCCCAGCGACAGTATGAAAATGACATAGCATCGAGAATCAAGACAGACCCGAAACTGTTGTATAGCCACATCAGGAGGAAGACAACAGTCAAAGACCAGGTGATCAGATTAAGGACAGAAGGTGGAGAACTCACAAGAAATGATCAGGAGGTATGTGAGGAGCTGAACAGGAGATTTAAGCATGTTTTTACAGTAGAGACAGGAAGGGCTGTGGGAAGACAGCACAGAAGGGAACATCAAGATGGAATATACCAACAAGTGTTGGATGACATACGAACAACTGAGGAGGAGGTGAAGAAGCTCTTAAGTGACCTTGACACCTCAAAGGCGATGGGACCGGACAACATCTCCCCATGGGTCCTTAGAGAAGGAGCAGAGATGCTGTGCGTGCCTCTAACCACAATCTTCAACACATCCCTTGAAACTGGGCAACTACCTGAGAAATGGAAGACAGCTAATGTAGTCCCCATATTTAAGAAAGGAAACAGAAACGAGGCACTAAACTACAGACCTGTGTCTCTGACATGTATTGTGTGCAAAGTCATGGAGAAGATTATCAGGAGGAGAGTGGTCGAACACCTGGAAAGGAACAAGATTATAAATGAAAACCAGCATGGGTTCATGGAAGGCAAATCTTGTATCACAAACCTCCTGGAGTTTTATGACAAGGTAACAGAAGTAAGACACGAGAGAGAGGGGTGGGTAGATTGCGTTTTCCTAGACTGCAGGAAGGCCTTTGACACAGTTCCCCACAAGAGATTAGTGCAGAAGTTGGAGGATCAGGCGCATGTAAAAGAGAGGGCACTGCAATGGATAAGGGAATACCTGACAGGGAGGCAGCAACGAGTCATGGTACGTGAAGAGGTATCACAGTAGGCGCCTGTTACGAGCGGGGTCCCACAGGGGTCAGTTCTAGGACCAGTGCTATTTTTGATATATGTGAACGACATGATGGAAGGAATAGACTCTGAAGTGTCCCTGTTCGCAGATGACGTGAAGTTGATGAGAAGAATTAAATCGGACGAGGATGAGGCAGGACTGCAAAGAGACCTGGACAGGCTGGACATGTGGTCCAGTAACTGGCTTCTCGAATTCAATCCAGCCAAATGCAAAGTCATGAAGATTGGGGAGGGGCAAAGAAGACCGCAGACAGAGTATAGGCTAGGTGGACAAAGACTACAGACCTCACTCAGGGAGAAAGACCTTGGGGTGACCATAACATCGAGCACATCACCGGAGGCACACATCAACCAAATAACTGCTGCAGTATACGGGCGCCTGGCAAACCTGAGAATAGCGTTCCGATACCTAAATAAGGAATCGTTCAAGACACTGTACACTGTGTATGTTAGGCCCATACTGGAGTATGCAGCACCAGTCTGGAACCCACACCTGGTCAAGCACGTCAAGAAGTTAGAGAAAGTACAAAGGTTTGCAATAAGGCTAGTCCCAGAGCTCAAGGGAATGTCGTACGAGGAAAGGTTAAGGGAAATCGGACTGACGACACTGGAGGACAGAAGGGTCAGGGGAGACATGATAATGACATACAAGATACTGCGGGGAATAGGCAAGGTGGACAGAGATAGGATGTTCCAGAGAGGGGACACAGGGACAAGGGGTCACAACTGGAAGCTGAAGACTCAGACGAGTCACAGGGACGTTAGGAAGTATTTCTTCAGTCATAGAGTTGTCAGCAAGTGGAATAGCCAAGCAAGTGAAGTAGTGGAGGCAGGAACCATACATAGTTTTAAGAAGAGGTATGACAAAGCTCAGGAAGCAGAGAGAGGACCCAGTAGCGATCAGTGAAGAGGCGGGGCCAGGAGCTGAGCCTCGACCCCTGCAACCACAATTAGGTGAGTACAATTAGGTGAGTACACACACACACACACACACACACACACACCTAGTAGCAATCAGTGAAGAGGCTGGGTCAGGAGCTATGAATCGACCCCTGCAACCACAAATAGGTGAGTACAAATAGGTGAGTACACACACACACACCTAGTGGCGACCAGTGAAGAGGCGGGGGCCAGGAGCTTGGATTCGACCCCTGCAACCTCAACTAGGTGAGTACACACACACACACGTGAAACAGGATCGTTAAATAGTGCTCCCAGGAATTAGCGTTCTAGTGGCTGTCCTAAGATATTATTAGCGGTCATCATACGTGAGTGAATCAGTGAACATACCTACAAGAGTGTAACAGCTTTCTAGAGTGTGAATAATGTGATAAGATCAACAATTTTACAATTTAAATTTGAATGCGGGTGTTGTTAATGGAAGCTGTGCTGTATAGTCCTTGTGGCTTAGCGCTTCTTTTTTATTATAATAATAATAATGGAAGCTGTGTGAAGGAGGGTAGAAATCAGCTGATCAGGCTGCCAGTGGCAGTGTTGACACAATCAAAACAAACATATTTAATGGGTCAAGGTTGTGATCTTAAATAAAAATAAATACAGTTATCTGGTCGGTTATAGCAGCAGTGCAATGATAAGGTCATAAACGAGTGATACAGTAAATAATGAAAGAAAACAAACTTTAGTCAAAATCCCCAGCAATTGGTGTTGTAACTACAGTTAATATCGTCAGGTTTACTATGACCATAATACTAAAGAAAAAAGAGTGAATACCAAGTTATCAAAAAAAAAAAAAAAAACTTAAATGCTTGAAAAAAGATACGGAGAGAGTTAAAAATTGAGGGAGTTCATAGAAGCCACCACCAGGAGCCTCCATTGTTGTGCAGACGACATCACTTGCCTATCTGGCAGCAGTGTTGGATGGTGTCTGAAGTCTCAGTGTCTCGCCCTGCTGGTTGTACGCTATAACATCACTCTCTCTCCCTAACTTTGAGTGAACATTAAAATGGTATAAAATACCGACAGTATGTCATAGTATGAAACAATATTGTTTCATACTATGGAACAATGCTCTTCTCCAGACTGAGGGACTGACCACCTCAAAACTTTAAGGGTGATGGACTGATTACATCGTCTTCAAGTATCTTTTGCTTCTATCAACTTTTCTGTACTCGACTGAAGAAGCCTACTGTGTAGGCGAAACGTTTCGAAATAAAGGTACCTAACTGTTGCATATGTGTCTTACCTAATAACTTCGAGTGCCTGGAGATAGATAGGGGTAGCCTAGATAATATTTAGTAAGTTATCTAAAAAAAATTCGGAAGAGTTGTATAGCCTAGTGCCCCCTCCCCCCTTTTTTGTCAAAGAACGACAAGCTAGTAAACGCGCACGCACACACAAACACACGTGTACACCAGTAAGTGTTATAGTAGTAAAAATTAACTTCCTGAATGAGGTTCAGTGGGACAGAGAACTGGCAGGGAAGCCAGTTAATGAGATGATGGAATATGTAGCAACAATGTGCAAGGAGGCTGAGGAGAGGTTTGTACCCAAGGGTAACAGGAATAATGAAAAAGCCAGGATGAGCCCATGGTTCACCCAAAGGTGCAGGGAAGCAAAAACCAAGTGTGCTAGGGAATGGAAGAAATATAGAAGGCAAAGGACCCAGGAGAATAAGGAGAGCAGTCGTAGAGCCAGAAACGAATATGCATAGATAAGAAGGGAGGCCCAACGTCAATGTGAAAATGACATAGCAGCAAAAGCCAAATCTGACCCGAAGCTGTTATACAGCCACATCAGGAAGAAAACAACCGTTAAGGACCAGGCAATCAGGCTAAGGAAGGAAGGAGGAGAGACAACAAGAAATGACCGTGAAGTATGTGAGGAACTCAACAAGAGATTCAAAGTGTTCACAGAGGAGACAGAAGGGGCTCCAGAAAGACGGAGAGGTGGGGTACACCACCATGTGCTGGACACAGTACACACAACCGAGGAAGAAGTGAAGAGGCTTCTGAGTGAGCTAGATACCTCAAAGGCAATGGGGCCAGATAACATCTCTCCATGGGTCCTGAGAGAGGGAGCAGAGGCGCTATGTGTACCCCTAACAACAATATTCAATACATCTATCGAAACAGGGAGATTGCCTGAGGCATGGAAGACAGCAAATGTGGTCCCAATCTTTAAAAAAGGAGACAGACATGAAGCACTAAACTACAGATCAGTGTCACTGACATGTATAGCATGCAAAATCATGGAAAAGATTGTCAGGAGAAGAATGGTGGAACATCTAGAAAGGAATGATCTCATCACCAGCAGCCAACATGGTTTCAGAGATGGGAAATCCTGTGTCACAAACCTACTGGAGTTCTATGACATGGTGACAGCAGTAAGACAAGAGAGGGGTGGGTGGATTGCATTTTCTTGGACTGCAAGAAGGCTTTTGGCACAGTACCACACAAGAGATTAGTGCAAAAACTGGAGGACCAAGCAGGGATAACAGGGAAGGCACTACAATGGATCAGGGAATACTTGTCAGGAAGACAGCAGCGAGTAATGGTACGTGGCGAGGTGTCAGAGTGGGCACCTGTGACCAGCGGGGTCCCACAGGGGTCAGTCCTAGGACCAGTGCTGTTTCTGGTATTTGTGAACGACATGACGGAAGGAATAAACTCCGAGGTGTCCCTGTTTGCAGATGACGTGAAGTTGATGAGAAGAGTTCATTCGATCGAAGACCAGGCAGAACTACAAAGGAATCTGGACAGGCTGCAGACCTGGTCCAGCAACTGGCTCCTCGAGTTCAACCCCACCAAGTGCAAAGTCATGAGGATTGGGGAAGGGCAAAGAAGACCGCAGACGGAGTACAGTCTAGGGGGCCAGAGACTACAAACATCACTCAAGGAAAAAGATCTTGGGGTGAGTATAACACCAGGCACATCTCCTGAAGCGCACATCAACCAAATAACTGCCGCAGCATATGGGCGCCTGGCAAACCTCAGAACAGCATTCCGACATCTTAATAAGGAATCGTTCAGGACCCTGTACACCGTGTACGTTAGGCCCATATTAGAGTATGCGGCACCAGTTTGGAACCCACACCCAGCCAAGCATGTAAAGAAACTAGAGAAAGTGCAAAGGTTTGCAACAAGACTAGTCCCAGAGTTAAGAGGTATGTCCTATGAGGAGAGGTTATGGGAAATCAACCTGACGACACTGGAGGACAGGAGAGATAGGGGGGACATGATAACGACTTACAAAATACTGAGAGGAATTGACAAGGTGGAAAAAGACAGGATGTTCCAGAGACTGGACACAGCAATACGGGGACACAGTTGGAAGCTGAAGACACAGATGAATCAAAGGGATGTTAGGAAGTATTTCTTCAGCCACAGAGTAGTCAGGAAGTGGAATAGTTTGGGAAGCGATGTAGTGGAGGCAGGATCCATACATAGCTTTAAGCAGAGGTACGATAAAGCTCATGGTTCAGGGAGAGTGACCTAGTAGCGACCAGTGAAGAGGCGGGGCCAGGAGCTTGGACTCGACCCCTGCAACCTCAACTAGGTGAGTACACACACACACACACACACACACAGGGATGTTAGGAAGTACTTCTTCAGCCACACAGTAGTCAGGAAGTGGAATAGTTTGGAAGCGATGTAGTGGAGGCAGGATCCATACATAGCTTTAAGCATGGGAGCTCTAGTAGGACAGTCGACTCCCCCTGCAACCTCAACTAGGTGAGTAACTAGGTGAGTATACGCACACACACACACACACACACACACACACACACATCTATCGAAACAGGGAGATTGCCTGAGGCATGGAAGACAGCAAATGTAGTCCCAATCTTTAAAAAAGGAGACAGACATGAAGCATTAAACTACAGACCAGTGTCACTGACATGTATAGTATGCAAAATCATGGAGAAGATTATCAGGAGAAGAGTGGTGGAACACCTAGAAAGGAATGATCTCATCAACAGCAGCCAGCATGGTTTCAGGGACGGGAAATCCTGTGTCACAAACCTACTGGAGTTCTATGACATGGTGACAGCAGTAAGACAAGAGAGAGAGGGGTGGGTGGATTGCATTTTCTTGGACTGGAAGAAGGCGTTTGACACAGTTCCACACAAGAGATTGGTGCAAAAACTGGAGGACCAAGCAGGGATAACAGGGAAGGCACTACAATGGATCAGGGAATACTTGTCAGGAAGACAGCAGCGAGTCATGGTACGTGGCGAGGTGTCAGAGTGGGCACCTGTGACCAGCGGGGTCCCACAGGGGTCAGTCCTAGGACCAGTGCTGTTTCTGGTATTTGTGAACGACATGACGGAAGAAATAAACTCCGAGGTGTCCCTGTTTGCAGATGACGTGAAGTTGATGAGAAGAATTCATTCGATCGAAGACCAGGCAGAACTACAAAGGGATCTGGACAGGCTGCAGACCTGGTCCAGCAATTGGCTCCTGGAGTTCAATCCCACCAAGTGCAAAGTCATGAAGATTGGGGAAGGGCAAAGAAGGCCGCAGACGGAGTACAGTCTAGGGGGTCAGAGACTACAAACCTCACTCAAGGAAAAAGATCTTGGGGTGAGTATAACACCAGGCACATCTCCTGAAGCGCACATCAACCAAATAACTGCTGCAGCATATGGGCGCCTAGCAAACCTCAGAATAGCATTCCGACATCTTAATAAGGAATCGTTCAGGACCCTGTACACCGTATACGTTAGGCCCATATTGGAGTATGCGGCACCAGTTTGGAACCCACACCTAGCCAAGCACGTAAAGAAACTAGAGAAAGTGCAAAGGTTTGCAACAAGACTAGTCCCAGAGCTAAGAGGTATGTCCTACGAGGAGAGGTTAAGGGAAATCAACCTGACGACACTGGAGGACAGGAGAGATAGGGGGGGACATGATAACGACATACAAAATACTGAGAGGAATTGACAAGGTGGACAAAGACAGGATGTTCCAGAGATTGGACACAGTAACAAGGGGACACAGTTGGAAGCTGAAGACACAGATGAATCACAGGGATGTTAGGAAGTACTTCTTCAGCCACACAGTAGTCAGGAAGTGGAATAGTTTGGAAGCAATGTAGTGGAGGCAGGATCCATACATAGCTTTAAGCAGAGTTATGGTAAAGCTCACGGTTCAGGGAGAGTGACCTAGTAGTGACCAGTGAAGAGGCGGGGCCAGGAGCTTGGACTCGACCCCTGCAACCTCAACTAGGTGAGTAACTAGGTGAGTACACGCACACACACACACACACACACACACACACACACACACTCGGGCGTATACACATACTCAGACAAATCTAACCTAAAACATTAAAACATTAGCTCATAAACCCACACACACATACAGACACGCATTTTTACACAAAGCTGAAGGAGCTAGAGCATCCTAACAGGATAAAAAAAATGGGATCTCAAAAGGGAGGACATATAGGCAAGGGAACCGAGGATGGCTGGTCTGAAAAGGAAGAATGGGTAGAAAGGCTCAAGAACAAAATGGACCAAGAATGGGAAAAAAGGTTAAATGAGCTTTGCAATAACATGTTAGAGAAGCTATCTGCAGAGAGCAAAGAAGTGGGAATCATGAGCTGTAGCAGCTGAAGCAAAGATACATAGACTCGAGGAAGATGAGGTCTGAAAGGAGCAAGGTGACTGAAATGGGAACATCAGCAGGCAGCGAGTAGACTGAAGGGGGAAGGGGATGGAGCTAAGAAGCCTTTTGCAGAAGTAATATCAGGTCATTAGGGTGTCTTGGAGATAAGGGAAACAACAAAGGAGATACTTAAATCAGATCCAGAGATATGGAGGGAAAAGAAATAGGAAGAAGAGAGGGAGAGGTCAGTAATTATGCATGGGCTTCAGGAGGCTGAAAAGGAAGACCATTGATGAAAGAAAGCATTGGGAGGAAACAGAGATTAAGAGCATCATTGCAATAACAGGAGAGAAGGATATGTCTCAGGTAGAAAATTTCCACAGACTTCGGGGGTATTCAAGGGTAAAAAAACTGACCAATCAAATTGACATTCAAGATGGAAGTGGTACAAAACAGGATACTACAACAGAAGTCACTGTTAAAGGACTCTCAAAAATATCAACAAGTGTACCTCATTCGAGACAGAACACGAAAAGAAAGGGAGCAACTGAGAGTGAGAGCAAGACAAAACCAGTGGAAGGAAAGAGAGACAAGACAGGCAATGACAGACAGGAAAGCTTAGCCTTTGGGGGAACATCAAACACAAATGCTTACAGAATTCCCTCAACCCCTGTCACCCCATGTCGGCCAAACCCAATAACCAGAAACAAATCATACATCATAACCCCCACCCCCCTAAGCACTAATTTCACAATCACAGCAGCCTCCCATAATATTCTGCCCTGCACCTTTCTCTGCACCTTCCTCTTCCATCTCCCAAAATACAGTAATGGACAGGAAGCTAAAGGTATGGTACACCAATGCAGATTGGCAAGAACGAATCATTGATGCATCACCTGACATCATAGCACTTACAGAAGCAAAACTTAGAGGGATAACAGATGCAATCTTTCCACCTGTATATCGGATCCTGAGGAATGACAGAGAGAACAGATGAAGGGAAGGAGTAGCACTACTCATCGAAAACCAGTGAAGTTTTGAGGAAATGGGGGGGGATGGACAGAAGGAAAACAGACAGCTTCATTACAGGAACACTTCAGACTGGGGGTCCAAAGGTGATGATAGCAGTGATGTATAACCCACCACTGAACAGCAGGAGGCCAAGACAAGAGTATGATAAGCACAATAGGGCAATGGTGGATACACTAGCTGAAGTGACCAGGAGGGCTCATATGGGTAGGACAAAATTACTCATAATGGGGGATTTCAATCATAAAGAAATTGACTGGAAAACCCTAGAGCCACATGGTGGACGAGAAACGTGGATGGCTAAGATGTTAGAGACTGTATTGGAGAACTTCATGCACCAACATGTTAGGGATACAACCAGAGAGAGGAGAGGATGTTGCAGCAAGGCTGGATCTCATAATCACCTGGAATAGTTCAGACATAGTGGATATCACACACAAAAGACCCCTTGGGGCTAGTAATCATGATGTCCTGAGTTTTGAATACCTTGCAGAGTTAACAGTGGAGAATGCAGCAGCACGAGAAGAGCGAGAGAAGCCGAACTTCAAAAAAGGGGACTACATAGGCATAAGAAGTTTTCTGCATGAAGTGCAGTGGGAAAGAAAACTAGAGGGAAAGACAGTAAATAAAATGATGAACTAGTGACCACTAAGTGCAGGGAGGCAGAGGAGAGCTTCATACCAAAGGTAACAGAAAAAATGGTAAGACCAGAGTGATCCCATGGTTTAACTGGAGGTGTAAAGAAGCTGAAGCCAAGTGTGCTAGAGCATGGAAAAGCTACAGAAGACAAAGGACTCAAGAAAAGAAGGAGTTGAGCAGAAGAACCAGAAACGAATATGCAGGGATAAGGAGAGAGGCCCAGAGGCAATACGAGAACGACATAGCATCAAAAGCCAAATCTGACCCAGAGTTGTTATACAGTCAAATTAGGAGAAAAAAAAAACAGTCAAGGACCAGGTAATCAGGCTGAGGTAAGGAGGGGAGTTCACAAAGAATGACCAGGAAGTATGTGATGAACTTAATACAATATTCAGAGAAGTATTCACAATGGAGACAGGAATGCTTCCAGCAACCCGTGGAGGTAGGGTGCACCAGCAGGTGCTGGACACAATAAACATAACCAAGGAAGAGGTGAAGAAACTGCTAGGTGAACTAGATACCTCAAAGGCGGTATGCCCAGGTAACATATCTCCATGGATACTGAGAGAGGGAGCAGAGGAACTCAACCTAATGACACTAGAGTATAGGAAGAATAGGGGGTGACATGATAACGATGTATAAAATACTGAGAGGAACTGACAAGGTGGACAGGGCTCGAATGTTTCAGAGATGGGATACAGGAACAAGGGGCCACAATTGGAAGCTGAAAACCCAGATGAGTCATAGGGATGTTAGGAAATATTTCTTTAGCCTTAGAGTTGTCAGGAAGTGGAATAATCTGGAGAGAGGTAGTGGAAGCAAATTCCATACATAGCTTTAAGAAGAGGTATGATAAAGCTCATGGTGCAGGGAGAGAGTGATTTAGTATCGACCAGTGAAGAGGCTGGGGCCAGGAGCTATGAATTGACCCCTGCAACCACATAAAGGTGAGTACACACACACACACACACACACACACAGTACCGAGAGTATCGCCTGAGGCGCACATCAACAGAATAACCTCTGCAGCAAATGCGCATCTGGCAAATCTAAGATTAGCTTCCAGGAATCTCAGTTGTCATTCACAACATTGTATACGACATATGTCAGGTCCATCTTGGAGTATGCAGCACCAGTATGGAACCCACACTTTATAAAACATGTCAAGAAGCTGGGAAAAAAGTGCAAAGGTTTGCATCGAAACTAGTCCCATAGGTAAAGGATATGAACTATCAGAAAAGAGTAAAAGAACTAAACCAGGTTCCATTACAGGCGAAGACCAGGGAAGACATAATAACAACGTACAAAATAGTGAGAGAAATAGGTTCTTCGAGACACGGGAAACAGGTACACGAGGACACACCTGGAAGTTAAAATTTCATATTACTTACCGCGATGTTAGGCAATATTTCTTCAGCCTCAGAGTGGTCAGGAAGTGGAAAGAACTGGAAAGCGAAGTATTAAAAACAGGATTCACACACAGCTGCCTGTAACAGTAGGTAATTGTACTGTAGAATACACGAAGCCAAGAGGGAGAGAGAGAGAGAGAGAGAGAGAGAGAGAGAGAGAGAGAGAGAGAGAGAGAGAGAGAGAGAGACTCCAGTTATGGCCAATTTGAAAGGCAGAGACGGGAGATGAGACTCGACCCCTACAACGAGAAATAGATGCGTTTACACACACACACGCACACACACACACACACACACACACACACACACACACACACATACACATACACATACACACACACACATACACACACACACACACACACACACACACACACACACACACACACACACACACACACACATACACATACACATACACATACACACACACACATACACACACACACACACACACACACACACACACACACACACACACACACACACACACACACACACACACACACACACACACACACACACACACACACACACACACACACACACACACACACACACACACACACATACATACACACACACACACACACACACACACACACACACACACACACACACACACACACACACACACACACACACACACACACAGCAGCAGCAGCAGCTGGTGCGGGAGAAAGACTCGCGACAAGCGCACCATATTAGGCTGTTATTGACCCGACTCTTAAAATGCCGGCCGCTAAAAAGTCGATTTACAAATGACTACAATTATATATGAGCCTCTGATGATAAGTGGCAAGCTGTCAGGTACAACTTGTCAAGCTGCGCCTGATTCATGAGACGCTTTATGTATAAAGGAGAGTAAAACACTACTACCACGAGCACAAGGTGTTCTTTAGAGAGAGGGATTAAAACCAAGTGAAATCCCACAGGCTTTAAAAAAAAGAAAACAAAGCTCCTTTGCAAACAAAAAGAGACCAGTAGCACTAACATCAAACATCATGACTCTTTGAAAGGCCACACTAACTATTACATATTTTCTCATAAGGTAAAAAAAGCATGACATCCTACACAGTCCTAGATAACATTGATTATGAGCAGCAAAATTATGCTTGTCACAACTCCTAGATTATTTTCACAAAATTACTGAAGCTTTATAAGAAAACAAAAATGCAGATGTTGTCTACACTGACTGCAGTAATGAGACATTTAACAAATGTGATCATGAAATGATCATAAAATAAAGTTAATGGGGATGACAGTAGAAGAAAAAAATGGATATTTAGTTTCCGAGCCAATAGAAAAAGAAGTAGAAGCAAACAATGCAAAATCTAGAATTAGATAAGTAAAAAGTTCAGTACTCCAAGGCACGAACCTGGTTCCTTTTCTGTTTCTTCTCCTCCTCTATGTAGACATATCGTAAACAAAAGCAAGAGCCACAGCTTCGTAACATCCTTTGTTTACGATACCAAAAATCAGCCTGAAAGTCACCTCGGCAGAAAAAAAAGACACGAGAAACTGCAAGCAGATATCAACAAAAGTCTTCCAGTGGACAATGAAAAATAATAACACAACGTTCATTGGTGACAGATTCCAACTTTTCAGATACACGAAAACTAAAAAAAAGGAACTCAAGAGCACAGGATACAGAACACAGCAAGAAAGAATAAGAGGAATGGGCAGCCCTTCCCCACGAAAACACAAGGAAATACTGCACTTCCTCACTCAGAGAGCATATGGAGGGACAGAGTCCTTCACCTGTATAGCAAACGAGTTAGGAAGCCAAACCGTGGAAGCACATCGAAGAGGCAACTAAAGCTCTTGTCACTTGAGAAGAGAGAGTGAAGGAAAGAGCCCCTCTCATCTAGAAAGAGAGAGAGAGGGAAAGAGCCCCTCTCACCTGGAAAGAGTGAGGGGATCCCCTGTCATCTGAAAGAGAGTGAGAGGGGTCCTATATCACTGGAAAGAAAGAATAAGGGATTCCTATCATCTGAAAAGCAAACGATAACAGAGCCCTGCAACATCTGCAGGAGAGGAGCTGGGAATGGGATGAGAACCCTTTTCCTGAGACGCCCAGAAGCCAAAAGCTGTCATCTGGGACTTCCAAAAGTCAAAAGCTGTCACCTGAGCAGGTAAAAAGCTAGGGGTTATCAGCTGGGATGAATAAAACCCAGGGGCTAGTAGCTGGCAAGCACGAAAGCCAGATGTTGTCAGCTGGGAGACACAAAAGCCGTATGTTGTCAGCTGGGAGCCTTTTCCCTAGCACACAGGCTAAACCGCAGGGAAAGGAATCCAAGAGTACCTACCAGGCTCACTTGCCTGGGTTTTCGACTGACTATACGTAAGGCGTTTTATGAAATAGGATTAGTAGCCATCGTTCTTCGACATTAAAAGCTACTCGCTTACTGCGTCGCTCAGTCGGTCCCACGTTGGTCCGTCGGTCCACGTCGGTCTACGTCGACAGTCTACCTTCTCTCTTATTAATATGGAGTTGTAAATGTCTTCACCCTCCCTCCCCCTCTCACCACTACCCCTCTCTCATTCTTTCACCCCCCTCCGCCTCCCTTCTCTCCCCTTCCTGTTAGCCTGTCCCTTCCCTTCCCCTCCCTTCTCTCTTTCTCTCTCTCTCTCTGGGGAAAGGATTGTAATGCTTGGTACTTGTGAACATTATTTAAGCCAGCGTAGACATGCTAATGACTGGCTTCATGATGCACGGTATTGATGTCCAAGAGCAGAGACTCTCGTCTACTCACTTAAATGCTGTTACAGGGGTCGATTCACAGCTTCTGGTGTGTATGTGTTTGTTTATGAGTGAGAGAGAGAGAGAGAAAGAGAAAAGCGAGAAAGAGAGAGGAAGGGGTGGAGTAGAGGTAAGCATTGATAACGGTAGGCAAAATTCAGAGGCAACAGTAGCAGTAGCAGCAACAGCAACAACAACCATAGCAGCAGCAGAAGCACCAGTAACAATGTAAGTATCAGAAGGAGCAGCAGCAACAGAACCAGCAGCAGCATCAGCAACAATAGCAGCATCAGCAACAGCAGCAGTAGCAACAGCATCAGCAACAGCAGCAGTAGCAACAGCATCACCATCAGCAACAATAGCAGCAGCAGCAGCAACAACAGCAGCAGCAGCACTACGAGCCAAGGATCACCCTGCTCTCTGGAGGCTCTTACCAACCCCACCACATGTTGCATGACGTCACTCTCACGCCCCCCCTGCTGCCCCCACAACCCCCACCCCAACCCCTCACCCACTCTACGCTACTAAACAAACCCAACACTCTTGAACAGCAGATATCAACCTCCTCGTTGCCCCTCCTGCTGCCTCCTGCACAGGAGCTTTCTGCCTCGGGAAGCTGAAGGGCGGGAAGGTGGGGGCCCTGGCTGGGTAGGGGAAGGCTTCTTAGGGAGGAGGAAAGGCTCAGGGGGGCGGGTCGGGGCGGGGCAGGGCAGTCCCCAGACAACGCGGGGTCCACTGTTCTCCGTTAGACTGGGTGACGTCGAGGCCGGTCCAGCATTCGTTTGTCACTGGTGAAGCTGTGAAAACTTGATCTGGACCAGCATGATGCTGATCCACCTCTGACGCCAGCCAGGGATGTGCGATGTTGGTCCATCTCTGACGTCAGCCTGGGATGTGCGATGCTGATCTACCTCTGACGCCAGCCAGGGATGTGCGATGTTGGTCCATCTCTGTCAGCCTGGGGTGTGATGTTGGTCCATCTCTGACGTCAGTCTGGAGTGTGTGATGTTGGTCCATCTCTGGCGTCACCCTGGGGTGTGTGATGTTGGTCCATCTCTGATTTCAGCCTGGGGTGTGTGATGTTAGTCCATCTCTGACGTCAGCCTGAGGTGTAAAGTTAGTCC
The DNA here is from genome assembly GCF_038502225.1 of Cherax quadricarinatus. Lineage (NCBI taxonomy): Eukaryota > Metazoa > Arthropoda > Malacostraca > Decapoda > Parastacidae > Cherax > Cherax quadricarinatus. Next base: position 18,958,525 of record NC_091308.1, read on the forward strand.
ACGTCTCATGCCAGTCTGCAGGGTGATGCTGGTCCACTTCTGATGTCAGCCTGGAGGGTGATGCTGGCAAATCTCTGGTGTCAGCCTGGAGGGTGATGCTGGTCCACCTCTGATGCCAGCCTGGAGGTGACAGGTATCCCTCTATTCCAGATATCTTCCATTCCAGGTATCCCTACACTCCAGGCATCCCTCCATTTCAGGCATCCCTCCATTTCAGGTATCCCTCCATTCCAGATATCTCTCCATTCCAGAAATCCCTCCATTCCAGGTATTCTTCATTCCAGGCATCTAATTACAATAAATTATCAAATTTCATAAAATGATTATAACCTTGCAGTAGTTACGAAGTGTTTGTAGTATGCTGAGAGAGTTGTAGAATCCGAGAACCATTTGCAGGACCTGAGAACTCCTTGTAGAACTTGAGGATCCATTGTAAAGCCTAAGTACTGCTTGTAGAACCTATATACTGTTGGTAGAACCTAAGAACTTGTAGGACTTGGAAACTCACTGTACCTGAGTGCTACTTGTGGAACCTGACTAACGCTTATCGGTCCTGAATACCGCTTGTAGAACCTGGGCATCGCTTCAGAACCTGGGTACTGCTCGTAGAATCTGATTTCCGCTTGTAGAACCGGGACATAGCTTGTAGAGGATGAAAACCGCTTGTCCAGCAGTCTGGGAGAATCGAATGTCTGACGACACTGGAAAGTGCAGAGGTCTGCGCGTGGACCAATTAATGCAGAAAGTGCCGGAGCAGACATGTTTTATGAGCTACCGTAGGCCTGCAGGCTGCGGGGAAGCAACAGTCTGGCAGATCAGGTAGGCAGCAAGAAAGTCTAGCCTGAGGGTGGGCTGGGAAAGTAGAAGACAGCAACAACAGCCGGTCAGAGACGTGTCACCCGAGAGAGAGAGAGAGAGACAGACTTAATATGGTCATGAGAGACCTCTGGTAGATCTGCAGTAATTGTCATGGAATCTCACGGTAATTTTGGCCCAATGGGGTGTTGTGTGTTATATTAAATTTATTAAGTGCTAAAAGTCCCTTGAGCTGCGTAGGTAAGTGTTATGGCTCCTAGTCTTCCTCATTATGTATATTTCACGGTCGCAGTCTCTTCCAGCCTAGCTACTGCTGGAAGCTCAGTGTCTACACACGTGTGTGTGTTTGTGTGCGTGTAGGTGATGCTGACCGCCAGGTACACTCTTGTATACATGTGTGTTCTCTAAACTTTACATTAATGTCTAAAACGCTATTATTTTCCGGTGAAGAATGTTTTTTTTTTTCTGAGTCGGGTACAAGAAGTCTTGAGTAACATCTACAGTAATAACCTGGTGAAGTGTGGAATTGCGTGTGTTAAACAACTTGTAGCTGGGCGTCGTAGGCCAGTGGACGAGCGGGGAGGTCTGGCCCACCCTGGGTTAAGTGCCCTTCTGCGCTGCTACAAATTGATTCTTGATGACCCGGCACTGCGGCTATTACTTGGACCTCAGCCACAGAAAAACCCACGAGAAGGTTGGCCCAGCAAAGGGCGAGAGGAGCCGCCGGCGCCCCGCTAACACCACACAACTTATGGTGGCCTAGGAGAAGCCTCGGAGGGCCATTTGGACACGTGGTGTGGTACAGCACTTGCCATTAATTTACCCGACGGGAAAGATGCAGTCCTACGTACAATGGACACTATTCACCCGCAAAAACTAGGTAAGGACCGACTTATACGGCATGCCCGCGAATTCCTCGGATTTCTCCGAGTGGTGAAGGTTGGCTGAGGCTGGAGTCCACATCCACACCACCCATCCCATCAACCAAAACACTTCGCTCATTCATACTCTGGCAGGCA
>NC_091308.1:18962859-19007859 GCF_038502225.1 Cherax quadricarinatus
TGTGTGGCAGCAGGTGGGTGTGACACAGGTGTTGGGTGGCAGCAGGTGGGTGTGGCACAGGTGTTGGGTGGCAGCAGATGGATGTGGCACAGGTGTTGGGTGGCAGCAGGTGGGTGTGGCACAGGTGTTGGGTGGCAGCAGGTGGATGTGGCACAGGTGTTGGGTGGCAGTAGGTGGGTGTGGCACAGGTGTTGGGTGGCAGCAGGTGGGCTTGACAAAGGTGTTGGGTGGCAGCAGGTGGGCGTGGCACAGGTGTTGGGTGGCAACAGGGGTGAAAGCAAGGGTAGCAGCAAGGGTGGCAGCAAGGGTGGCAGCAGGGTTGGCAGCAAGAGTGGCAGCAAGGGTGGCAGCAGGGATGGCAGCAAGGGTGGCAGCAAGGGTGGCAGCAGGGGTGGCAGCAAGGGTGGCAACAAGGGTGGCAACAGGGGTGGCAGAAAAGGTGGCAGCAGGGGTGGCAGCAAGGGTGGCATCAGGGGTGGCAGCAAGGGTGGCAGCAAAGGTGGCAGCAAGGGTGGCAGCAAGAGTGGCAGCAGGGATGGCACAGTGTGAGAGGTTATTTCTTTTAAACACTGAAACACAAGTGTGTTGAGAAGCTGCCATCACCGCCGCTGCCATCACCGCCGCTGACGTCACCACCGCTGACATCACCGTTGCCATCACCGCTGCTGCTATCACTACTGCTGCCATCACAGCTGCTATCACTTCCTCTTCCATTACCGCCGCTGCCATCACCGCTGCTGCTATTACCGTTGCTGTCATCACCGTTGCCATCACCGCGGCTGCCATCCCCAACCTCCTCCACATCAGTCTTGTGCAGGTGGGCGTATAGTGGGTGGTGTAGTGGTAGGGATGGGCGTGTAGTGGGCGGCGTAGTGATGCAGGTGGGGGTGTAGTGGGTGTAGTGGTGCGCGTGGACGTGTAGTGGGCGGTGAACTGAGGCGTGTGGGCGTATAGTGGGTGGTGTAGTGGTGTGGGTGGGCGTGGAGTGGGCGGCGTAGTGGTGCGGGTGGGCGTGGAGTGGGCGGCGTAGTGGTGGGCGGCTCACTCTGTATGCTGGTGGGGCGGGCGTGTGAGGTCGCCACCCGCATACATGAACACGAGACGCAGGTGGGCGGCCTCCTGCTACCTCGCCGCCACCCACCCGCCCGCCGCGGCCGCCCACCACCCTTCTGCCCGCCCAGCAGGCATCACCACTGCCCAAAGTTTCTTGAAGTGCCGGACTTAAGTCAGCAGAGGGCGGTTGGGTGGCACTAAGTGCCACCCAGCGAGGCCTCTCTCGGAAGTGGATGGCACAGGGCCACTCACATGGGCGGGGGCCCCAATTTGTTGTAGCCACTGAGGAGGGGGCCAAAGTGCCAAGGTGTCAGTTCAGTGGCTATCCACTGTCAGTGTGGTACTCTGGAGGCCAGTCAGGGTGGACGAGTGGCCAGGTGGCAACCCACTCTCGCAGCACTCAACCCACCCCTTCCAAGCATCAACCCACCATCATCACCTCCGCCCACCACCCTGACCTGCATCCCACCAAGAGTACGCCCTGCCCACCCCACCACCACAGCCACGCCCCACCCTGCCTCACCACCCCCATCACAGCCACACCCCACCCTACCCCACCACAACTACAGCCACGCCCCACCCTGCCACACCACCACCACAGCCACGCCCCACCATGCCCCACCACCACCACAGCCAGGTCCCCACCCTGTCCCACCACTACCACAGCCACGCCCCATCCTGCCCCACCACCACCACAACCAAGCCCCACTCTGTCCCACCACCACCACAGCCACGCCCCACCCTGCCACAGCCACGCCCCACCATGCCCCATCACCACCACAGCCAAGCCGCACCCTCTCCCACCACCACTACAGCCACGCCCCACCCTGTCCCACCACCACCACAGCCAAGCCCCACCCTATCCCACCACCACCACAACCACGCCCCACTCTGTTCCACCACCACCACAGCCAAGCCCCACCCTATCCCACCACCACCACAGCCACGCCCCACTCTGTCCCACCACCACCAGAGCCAGGTCCCCACCCTGTCCCACCACCACCACAGCCAAGCCCCACCTTACCCCACCACCACAGCCACGCCCCACCCTGCCCCACAACCACCACAGCCAAGCCCCACCCTGCGTCACCACCACCACAGCAACGCCCCACCCTGCCCCATCACCACCACAGCCAAGCCCCACCCTGCCCCATCACCACCACAGCCACGCCCCACACTGCCCGACCAACACAGCCACGCCCCACCCTGCCCCATCACCACAGCCACGCCCCACCCTGCCCCATCACAGCCACGCCCCACCCTGCCCCATCACCACCACAGCCACGCCCCACCATGCCCCATCACCACCGCAGTCACGCCCCACCCTGTCCCATCACCACCACAGTCTCGCCCCACCCTGCCCCATCATCACCACAGCCAGGCCGCTCCCTGCCCCACCACCAACACCACAGCCACGCCCCACCCTGCCCCAGCACCACCACCAAAGCCATACCCCACCCTGCCCCACCACCACCACCACAGCCAAGCCCCACCCTGCCTCACCACCACCACCACAGCCACGCCCCACCCTGCCCCACCACAACCACCACAGCCAAGCCCCACCCTGCCCCACCACCACCAACACAGCCACGCCCCACCCTGCCCCACCACCACCAACACAGCCACGCCCCGCCCTGCCCCACCACCACCACCACAGCCACGCCCCAACCTGCCCCACCACCACCACCACAGCCACGCCCCACCTACCCCACCACCACCACCACAGCCACGCCGCGCCCTGCCCCACCACCACCACCACAGCCACGCCGCGCCCTGCCCCATCACCACCACAGCCAGGCCCCACCCTGCCCCACCACCAACACCACAGCCACGCCCCACCCTGCACCACCACCACCACCACAGCCACGCCCCACCCTGCCCCACCCTGCCCCACCCTGCCCCACCCTGCCCCACCACCACCACCAACACAGCCACGCCCCACCCTGCCCCATCACCACCACAGCCAGGCCCCACCCTGCCCCACCACCAACACCACCGCCACGCCCCACCCAGCCCCACCACCACCACCACAGCCACCCCACCCCGCCCTGCCCCACCACCACCACAGCCACGTCCCACCCTGCCCCACCACCACCACCACAGCCACGCCCCACCCTGCCCCACCACCACCACCACAGCCACACCCCACCCTGCCCCACCACCACCACCACAGCCACGCCACGCCCTGCCCCACCACCACCACAGCCACGCCCCACCCTGCCCCACCACCACCACCACAGCCACGCCCCACCCTGCCCCACCACCACCACCACCACAGCCACGCCCCACCCTGCCCCACCACCACCACCACAGCCACGCCCCACCCTGCCCATCACCACCACAGTCACGCCCCACCCTGCCCCATCACCACCACAGCCAGGCCCCACCTTACTCCACCACCAACACCACAGCCAAGCCCCACCCTGCCCCACCACCACCACCACAGCCACGCCCCACCCAGCCCCACCACCACCACCACAGCCACGCCCCACCCTGCTCCACCACCACCACCACAGCCACGCCCCACCCTGCCCCACCACCCCCACCACAGCCAAGCCCCACCCTGCCCCACCACCACCACCACAGCCAGGCCCCACCCTGCCCCACCCCCACCACCACCCCCACGCCCCCCCCTGCACCACCACCACCACCCCAGCCACGCCCCACCCTGCCCCACCCTGCCCCACCCTGCCCCACCCTGCCCCATCACCACCACAGCCACGCCCCACCCTGCCCCATCACCACCACAGCCAGGCCCCACCCTGCTCCACCACCAACACCACAGCCACACCCCACCTTACTCCACCACCACCACCACAGCCATACCCCACCCCGCCCTGCCCCACCACCACCACAGCCACGTCCCACCCTGCCCCACCACCACCACCACAGCCACGCCCCACCCTGCCCCACCACCACCACCACAGCCACATCCCACCCTGCCCCACCACCATCACCACAGCCACGCCACGCCCTGCCCCACCACCACCACAGCCACGCCCCACCCTGTCCCACCACCACCACCACAGCCACGCCCCACCCTGCCCCACCACCACCACCACCACAGCCACGCCCCACCCTGCCCCACCACCACCACCACAGCCACGCCCCACCCTGCCCATCACCACCACAGTCACGCCCCACCCTGCCCCACCAACACCACAGCCACACCCCACCTTACTCCACCACCACCACCACAGCCAAGCCCCACCCTGCCCCACCACCACCACCACAGCCACGCCCCACCCAGCCCCACCACCACCACCACCACAGCCACGCCCCACCCTGCTCCACCACCACCAACACAGCCACGCCCCACCCAGCCCCCCCACCCCCACCACAGCCAAGCCCCACCCTGCACCACCACCACCACCACAGCCACGCCCCACCCTGCCCCACCACCACCACCACAGCCACGTCCCACCCTGCCCCACCACCACCACCATAGCCACGCCCCACCCTGCCCCACCACCACCAACACAGTCACGCCCCACCCCGCCCCACCACCCCCACCACAGCCACGTCCCACCCTGCCCCACCACCACCACCACAGCCAAGCCCCACCCTGCCTCACCATCACCACCACCACCACAGCCACGCCCCACCCTGCCCCACCACCACCAACACAGCCACGCCCCACCCTGCCCCACCACCAACACACCAACGCCCCACCCCGCCCCACCACCACCACCACAGCCACGCCCCACCCTGCCCCACCACCACCACCACCACCACAGCCACGCCGCGCCCTGCCCCACCACCACCACCACAGCCACGCCCCAGCCTGCCCCACCACCACCAACACAGCCACGACCCACCCTGCCCCACCACCATCACCACCACCACAGCCACGCCGCGCCCTGCCCCACCACCACCACCACAGCCACGCCCCAGCCTGCCCCACCACCACCAACACAGCCACGACCCACTCTGCCCCACCACCACCACCACAGCCACGCCGCGCCCTGCCCCACCACCACCACAGCCACGCCCCACCCTGCCCCACCACCACCACAGCCACGCCTGCAGCCAGGTTTTTCTGCTGATTGCCTGTTCAACCAGGCAGTTGGTGTCGGTTACCCAGCAGCCCACATATCCATGACAGTCTGGTTGATCATATACTTAGTAGAGACAGTGAAAAAGTTTATTCTTGAAAACTCATTCATTGGTGAAATATTTTTCGTATCTGCTGGAAATTGGTTGAATGATCTTGGACCACGGATGTTGATATAGTGTTCTCTTATCGTGCCCATGGTGCCCAATACTTGTCACTGGGTCTATTTTGTACTTCCTTCTCTTGTTTTACATCCAATGCTTCATCATTCATCTGTATCTGAGAAGTTGGAATGTGTCACCATTGCATCACGGTGGCCCGTAGCCTGGTGGCTTAAACTCTCGCTTCACACGTCGAGGGTCTGCGTTCGATTCCCAGCGAGGATAGAAACGTTGGGCGTATTTCTTTACACCTGTTGTCTAAGTTCACCCATCAGTAAAATGGGTACCTGGAAGTTAGTTGACTGGTGTGGGTCGCATCCTGGGACAAAACTGACCTAATTTGCACGATATGCTCTGCATAACAAGCGAGTTTCTTTCACTGATGTCAGCTAGGACTGTATACCTTGTACATGTACTTGTAGTAAATAAAGATATTATTATTATTATTATTATTATTATTATTATTATTATTATTATCATCATCTGTTGCCCACCGAAAGACTTTGTTGATATCTGCTTGCAAATTTTCTGTCTTCTGCAGAGGTGATTTTCAGGCTGATTTTTTGTATCGTCCACAAAGGATGACACGAAGCCGTGGCTATTGCTTTTATTTACGGTATATGTAAGTAGAGGATGAGAAACAGTATAGGCGCCAGGACCGTACCTTAAAGTTCTGAACTTTTTACTTGTCTAATTCTAGATTTTATTTTGTTTACTACTATTCTTTGTGTTCTTTTCGTTTAGAAACTAAATATCCACGTTTCCACTTTTCCCGTTATACGTAGTGACCTTATTCCATGATTATATTGGTTAATGTCTTAGCCAATTCAGTGTTGACTTTATCTGCATTTTCGTTGTCTTACGAAGATAACCTGGACTTGGAGAAAACGTATGTATAGTAATATTAAAATTTTTGCAATCTAACTAACGGCTTTTTGTTCCTTATTTTCCCTATTTCCGTCTGATACGATTATTTTATTTTCTGTTCAGCGTCGTTAATCTGTGGGTGTGGTTCATCAGGGTGTGGTTCATCAGGGTGTGGTTCATCAGGGTGTGGTTCATCAGGGTGTGGTTCATCAGGGTGTGGTTCATCAGGGTGTGGTTCATCAGGGTGTGGTTCATCAGGGTGTGGTTCATCAGGGTGTGGTTCATCAGGGTGTGGTTCATCAGGGTGTGGTTCATCAGGGTGTGGTTCATCAGGGTGTGGTTCATCAGGGTGTGGTTCATCAGGGTGTGGTTCATCTCTGGTGAAGCGTGATTGTTTTCATGCTGGTCAGTTATCCCTTTTCTTCTCTGGTATATTCTTCCTCGTTCTCTTTCAACATTTGATCTCCTCTAGACCCAACCTTTCTCAGAAGGAGAAAGAGGACATAGGGACTGACGGAGAGTATATACACTTCCTTCTTATAAGGGAAAATGGAGAGAGAATGAAGTGTAAGATATGTAAGGGAATAATAACCTTCTTGAGTGTATCACTTATTATCATTATTATGAAAAAACATATTTGATACAGACTTGAGTGCTATTCAGGTTCTCCACGCACTTGAGTGGGTTTAGGGAGCCCCAGAAATCCTTCCCGGGAAATGTCTGTTGGATTTTGTTTATTTTGTCTCAGTCGATTCTGTGAACGTCGAAGGTAAATTTACTGAACCCGCCATCAACGATGGTCAGTTCCTCAAGCAGAAGTTCAAACTTAGTTCTTCAGTATTGTGAGTTAAGTGTAATGTGATGGTTGTATTTCTGATCAGTTCAGTCCACCCTACACCCACCACAGCAGAGCCCAGCCTTCATCCACCACCACCACCCACATCCAGGAACCACCCTTCGTACCACCCCACCACCACCACCCACAACCAGGAACCACCCTTCATACCACCCCACCACCACCACCCACAACCAGGAACCACCCTTCATACCACCCCACCACCACCACCCACAACCAGGAACCACCCTTCATACCACCGCACCCCATCACCACCCACAGCCAGGGCCCACCCTGCGTCAGAGCAAGCCCCTAACTACCTGGAACGGAGCGCGGACCATCAGGAAGGAACCACGGAGCACAGGAAAGTACCAAGGACCACCAAGAAGGGATCATGGACCAGCAGGAAGGGCTGCAAACCACCAAGAAGGGACCACGAACCACCAGAAAGGGACCACGGACTACTAGAAAGGGACCACGGACCACCAAATAGAGACCACGGACCACCAGAGACCACGGACCACCAGAGACCACGGACCACTAGAAAGAGACCACAGACCACCAGGAAGGGACAACGGACCACCAGGAAGAGACCACGGACTACCAGGAAAAGACCACGTACTACCAGGAAGGGGCCACGGACCACCAGGAAGGGACCACGGACCACCAGGAAGGGACCACGGACCACCAGGAAGGGACCACGGACCACCAGGAAGGGACCACGGGCCACCAGGAAGGGATCACGGGCCACCAGGAAGGGACCACAGACCATCAGGAAGGAATCACGGGGCACCAGGAAAGGATCACGGGCCACCAGGAAGGGACCACGGAACACCAGGAAGGGACCACGGACCACCAGGAAGGGATCACGGACCACCAGGAAGGGACCAGGGACCACCAGGAAGGGATCAAGGGCCACCAGGAAGAGACCAGGGACCACCAGGAAGGGATCACGGGCCACCAGGAAGGGACCACGGACCACCAGGAAGGGATCACGGGCCACCAGGAAGAGACCACGGACCACCAGGAAGGGACCACGGACCACCAGGAAGGGACCACGGGCCACCAGGAAGGGATCACGGGCCACCAGGAAGGGACCACGGACCACCAGGAAGGGACCACGGGCCACCAGGAAGGGATCACGGGCCACCAGGATGGGACCACGGGCCACCAGGAAGGGATCACCGTCCACCAGGAAGGGACCACGGACCACCAGGAAGGGACCACGGGCCACCAGGAAGGGATCAGGGGCCACCAGGAAGGGACCATGGACCACCAGGAAGGGATCACGGGCCACCAGGAAGGGATCACGGGCCACCAGGAAGGGACCACGGACCACCAGGAAGGGACCACGGACCACCAGGAAGGGACCACGGACCACCAGGAAGGGACCACGGACCACCAGGAAGGGACCACGGACCACCAGGAAGGGACCACGGACCACCAGGAAGAGACCACTGACCACCAGGAAGGGACCACAGACCACCAGGAAGGGACCACGGACCACCAGGAAGGGACCACGGACCACCAGGAATGGACCACGGAACACCAGGAAGGGACCACGGACCACCAGGAAGGGACCACGGACCACCAGGAAGAGACCACGGACCACCAGGAAGGGACCACGGACCACCAGGAAGGGACCACGGAACACCAGGAAGGGACGACGGACCACCAGAAAGGGACCACGGACCACCAGGAAGGGACCACGGACCACCAGGAAGGGACCACGGACCACCAGGAAGGAATCACAGACCACCAGGAAGGGACCACGGACCACCAGGAAGGGACCGCGGACCACCAGAAAGGGACCGTGGACCACCAGAAAGGGACCGCGGACCACCAGGAAGGGACCACGGACCACCAGGAAGAGACCACGGACCACCAGGAAGGGACCACGGACCACCAGGAAGGGACCATGGACCACCAGGAAGGGACCATGGACCACCAGGAAGGGACCACGGACCACCAGGAAGGGACCACGGACCACCAGGAAGGGACCACGGACCACCAGGAAGGGACCATGGACCACCAGGAAGGGACCACGGACCACCAGGAAGGGACCACGGACCACCAGGAAGGGACCACGGACCACCAGGAAGGGACCATGGACCACCAGGAAGGGACCATGGACCACGGACCACCAGGAAGGGACCACGGACCACCAGGAAGGGACCACGGACCACCAGGAGGGGACCACGGACCACCAGGAAGGGACCACGGACCACCAGGAAGGGACCACGGACCACCAGGGAAGGGACCACGGACCACCAGGAAGGGACCACGGACCACCAGGAAGAGACCACGGACCACCAGGAATGGACCACGGACCACCAGGAAGGGACCACGGACCACCAGGAAGGGACCACGGACCACCAGGAAGGGACCACGGACCACCAGGAAGGGACCATGGACCACCAGGAAGGGACCACGGACCACCAGGAAGGGACCATGGACCACCAGGAAGGGACCATGGACCACCGGGGTGAACAATGCTCGTGCAAACATTTGAACAATTTTACCCAAAAATAGAGAACCTGAGGCGCGGTGTAATATTTAAGGCGGTGCTGACCACTTTGTTGTGGCGGGCCACCAGGTCCTGGACCACCGAGCCCTGGACCACCGGACCCTGGACCACCGGGCCCTGGACCACCGGGCCCTGGACCACCGGGCCCTGGACCACCGGGCCACCAGGTTCTGGACCACCGAGCCCTGGACCACCGGACCCTGGACCACCGAGCCCTGGACCACCGGACCCTGGACCACCGGGCCCTGGACCACCGGGCCACCAGATTCTGGACCACCGGACCCTGGACCACCGGGCCCTAGACCACCGGGCCCTGAACCACCGGACCCTGGACCACCGGGCCCTGGACCACCGGGCCCTGGACCACCGGGCCCTGGACCACCGGGCCCTGAACCACCGGGCTCTGGACCACCAAGTCCTAGACCACCGAGCAACCAGGTGCTTAAACTAACCTACCTTCCTCACTGTCTTACACCAGCATTATTATTATTTTATTATTATTATTATTATTATTATTATTATTATTATTATTATTATTATTATTATTATTATTATTAATTACATTCATGTGGGAGAGGTGTGGAGCATTGTTGGAGTGAAGGACAATGTGTGGCCCACACTCCACAACTTTAGATATTAATGTCAATAATCTTCTCCCCCATCAACCAAACAATACTTCTCTTACTTTTGCAGATATTCCCGGTCTTTAAACCGTCCACCACCACCAATAAAATACCGTTTGACGACTCACGAAATCGTCATAACAAGATTGCAAAGAGATCAGGGAACGGGTGGTGGTGGGGGTGTGAACCCATGGCGCGTGAGTCTCTCTCAGGTTAACGCACTGGCCTCTGAGTTTTAGGACTCACCCACAACCACTAACACCCTCTCTGCGATTTAAAATGAAAGCTCCTCTAGGAGTCAAATGCCATGTTTCCAGCTTTCACGGAGACCCACTCCAGCAGCGAGATATGGTAGGTAAGAGCAGGTGTGGGACTAGGGAAGGATCGTCCTGTGTGTCAAAGTGTCGCTCGTCTGTCTACCTCACATAAGTGATGTAGCTGAAGATCTGGCAGTAAAAACTGAGAGCAAGAACCTAACCTAGTTCTTGGGCTTGTATTGTACATAAGCCACCGGATCCAATCACCTCTCAGCAGTTCTAAGATCAGTGTCAAAAAATACTAAATTCTCCCTCTCTCTGGTAAATCTTTCAACCCGCAGCCCCAAACATCTTGTTGTTTGGCTATTTCAATTTAAGGCCTTTAAAATGTAAAGAAAAGAAAAGAAAAGAAAAGTGGCGAATATTGTAATAAAAATAATCCCAGGAGGAAGCTCAGTCTCGCACACTCATGAACTACTGCAACTCTACAGTAAATTCGCTTTAAGCCAGAAAACAGTAAAACCAACAAGACTAGAAAATACCTTTGATGATCAGCTGGTACGAAATATAACGGTGTCGAAGACAGTGAATTCAGATCACAGCCTAATGGCGCTTGAGACCTGCATACACAGGGAGCTTGAGCAGCAGGACCGTGGTCAGGGTGTTTACACCAAATTTAACTTCCACTGCAAGAATAGCAAGTGGGACCAAACAAATCATGCCCTTAATGAAACATGCTGGGAAATCGTATTGAGTAACATAGATCTGAACCAGTATCAACATAAGAATGAAGGAGCACTGCGGCAGGTCTACTGGCCGAAACTAGGCAGGTCCTTCTCTAAACCAACCATACACACCCACTAGAAAGGATTAACTTTGCGGGGAGGGGGTGGCACTAGAAATATACACTAGGCACCTACCACAATGAAAAAAGTAGAGAACATTTAAGGTAGAAAGAGAAACACTTCCCGGTAAGAGGTAATAAACTAGTATTCTTGAAGACTGTATATCAGTCAGGAACATTTTCTGTGACGAGGCTATTAAAAAAAAGAGATCTTAGAAAATATGCTGGTAAATGTTCCTAAATGCCACAGCAGAATAGTAATAATAATAACAATAACAATAAAGTTAATTTGAAGCTTGGCATTGTTAGCATTGTGGTGATGTAATGGTGAGAGGAGAGAGAGAGGCACCAGCATCCACCACCGTCAGGCGGCGAAAGTTGACCCATAGTCTCTCACACTGTGTTTACACTGTCTTCCAGCCATATGTTTGACTTTCCTTTAGAAAGGAGGTTGATGGAAGCAGCCTGCCTTTCGGTTATTAACTCTTGTTCCAGGGAATTGGAGCTTCTTTCCCATCATCTTCATCAATTCTGATTACGATCCATTCCGCTGGAGCTAGTATGATCTGCACGTGTTTAGAGCTTCCAGTTAATAATAATAATAATAATAATAATAATAATAATAATAATAATAATAATAATAATAATAATAATAAAATAAGAAACACGTGTCGTAAGGGACGACTATATTGCCGAGAACAAGGGGCTACTAACTCCTGTATAAATTACTAAAACAGAAAAAGAGAACATTTTGAATAGATGGGATATTTAGATGTGCCTGGGTGTAGTACAGATGAGAGGAAAAACGAAAATTGGGTGTAAATCTTTTGAATGTAAAAAAGGTGGATGTCATAGTTCTAAGCGAAACAAACTTAAAAGCGGCAGAAGAATTTCAATAGAGGACAACAACTTGGGATTAAATCGGTTGTACCTAATATAGAGCTGAAGAAAGTTTAGTGGCGATATCAAATGATTATCTACGGAAGAAGAGGGAATATCTGTGTTTTGAAAGGGGCGATAGATATATCAGATCATTATTTAGTGGTGAGAGTAAGAAGTAGACAGAATACAAAGGAAATTGTTACTGGTGGATAAGAAAGAAGTGAATGTTAATAAATTTAAGAAGGTAACTAGGTTGAGGAACTTGTCACCCTCCTGTACCCACACTCACCCTCCTGCACCCACACTCACCCTCCTGCACCCACACTCACCCTCCTGCACCCACACTCACCCTCCTGCACCCACACTCACCCTCCTGCACCCACACTCACCCTCCTGCACCCACACTCACCCTCCTGCACCCACACTCACCCTCCTGCACCCACACTCACCCTCCTGCACCCACACTCACCCTCCTGCACCCACACTCACCCTCCTGCACCCACACTCACCCTCCTGCACCCACACTCACCCTCCTGCACCCACACTCACCCTCCTGCACCCACACTCACCCTCCTGCACCCACACTCACCCTCCTGCACACACACTCACCCTCCTGCACCCACACTCACCCTCCTGCACCCACACTCACCCTCCTGCACCCACACTCACCCTCCTGCACCCACACTCACCCTCCTGCACCCACACTCACCCTCCTGCACCCACACTCACCCTCCTGCACACACACTCACCCTCCTGCACCCACACTCACCCTCCTGCACCCACACTCACCCTCCTGCACCCACACTCACCCTCCTGCACCCACACTCACCCTCCTGCACCCACACTCACCCTCCTGCACCCACACTCACCCTCCTGCACCCACACTCACCCTCCTGCACCCACACTCACCCTCCTGCACCCACACTCACCCTCCTGCACCCACACTCACCCTCCTGCACCCACACTCACCCTCCTGCACCCACACTCACCCTCCTGCACCCACACTCACCCTCCTGCACACACACTCACCCTCCTGCACCCACACTCACCCTCCTGCACCCACACTCACCCTCCTGCACCCACACTCACCCTCCTGCACCCACACTCACCCTCCTGCACACACACTCACCCTCCTGCACCCACACTCACCCTCCTGCACCCACACTCACCCTCCTGCACCCACACTCACCCTCCTGCACCCACACTCACCCTCCTGCACCCACACTCACCCTCCTGCACCCACACTCACCCTCCTGCACCCACACTCACCCTCCTGCACCCACACTCACCCTCCTGCTCACACTCTCACACTCCTGCACACACACTCACCCTCCTGCACACACACTCACCCTCCTGCACCCACACTCACCCTCCTGCACCCACACTCACCCTCCTGCACCCACACTCACCCTCCTGCACCCACACTCACCCTCCTGCACCCACACTCACCCTCCTGCACCCACACTCACCCTCGTGCACACACACTCACCCTCCTGCACCCACACTCACCCTCCTGCACCCACACTCACCCTCCTGCACCCACACTCACCCTCCTGCACCCACACTCACCCTCCTGCACCCACACTCACCCTCCTGCACCCACACTCACCCTCCTGCACCCACACTCACCCTCCTGCACCCACACTCACCCTCCTGCACCCACACTCACCCTCCTGCACCCACACTCACCCTCCTGCACCCACACTCACCCTCCTGCACCCACACTCACCCTCCTGCACCCACACTCACCCTCCACCCTCCTGCACCCACACTCACCCTCCTGCACCCACACTCACCCTCCTGCACCCACACTCACCCTCCTGCACCCACACTCACCCTCCTGCACCCACACTCACCCTCCTGCACCCACACTCACCCTCCTGCACCCACACTCACCCTCCTGCACCCACACTCACCCTCCTGCACCCACACTCACCCTCCTGCACCCACACTCACCCTCCTGCACCCACACTCACCCTCCTGCACCCACACTCACCCTCCTGCACCCACACTCACCCTCCTGCACCCACACTCACCCTCCTGCACCCACACTCACCCTCCTGCACCCACACTCACCCTCCTGCACCCACACTCACCCTCCTGCACCCACACTCACCCTCCTGCACCCACACTCACCCTCCTGCACCCACACTCACCCTCCTGCACCCACACTCACCCTCCTGCACCCACACTCACCCTCCTACACCCACACTCACCCTCCTGCACCCACACTCACCCTCCTGCACCCACACTCACCCTCCTACACCCACACTCACCCTCCTGCACCCACACTCACCCTCCTGCACCCACACTCACCCTCCTGCACCCACACTCACCCTCCTGCACCCACACTCACCCTCCTGCACCCACACTCACCCTCCTGCACCCACACTCACCCTCCTGCACCCACACTCACCCTCCTGCACCCACACTCACCCTCCTGCACCCACACTCACCCTCCTGCACCCACACTCACCCTCCTGCACCCACACTCACCCTCCTGCACCCACACTCACCCTCCTGCACCCACACTCACCCTCCTGCACCCACACTCTCCCTCCTGCACCCACACTCACCCTCCTGCACCCACACTCACCCTCCTGCACCCACACTCACCCTCCTGCACCCACACTCACCCTCCTGCACCCACACTCACCCTCCTGCACCCACACTCACCCTCCTGCACCCACACTCACCCTCCTGCACCCACACTCACCCTCCTGCACCCACACTCACCCTCCTGCACCCACACTCACCCTCCTGCACCCACACTCACCCTCCTGCACCCACACTCACCCTCCTGCACCCACACTCACCCTCCTGCACCCACACTCACCCTCCTGCACCCACACTCACCCTCCTGCACCCACACTCACCCTCCTGCACCCACACTCACCCTCCTGCACCCACACTCACCCTCCTGCACCCACACTCACCCTCCTGCACCCACACTCACCCTCCTGCACCCACACTCACCCTCCTGCACCCACACTCACCCTCCTGCACCCACACTCACCCTCCTGCACCCACACTCACCCTCCTGCACCCACACTCACCCTCCTGCACCCACACTCACCCTCCTGCACCCACACTCACCCTCCTGCACCCACACTCACCCTCCTGCACCCACACTCACCCTCCTGCACCCACACTCACCCTCCTGCACCCACACTCACCCTCCTGCACCCACACTCACCCTCCTGCACCCACACTCACCCTCCTGCACCCACACTCACCCTCCTGCACCCACACTCACCCTCCTGCACCCACACTCACCCTCCTGCACCCACACTCACCCTCCTGCACCCACACTCACCCTCCTTCACCCACACTCACCCTCCTGCACCCACACTCACCCTCCTGCACCCACACTCACCCTCCTGCACCCACACTCACCCTCCTGCACCCACACTCACCCTCCTGCACCCACACTCACCCTCCTGCACCCACACTCACCCTCCTGCACCCACACTCACCCTCCTGCACCCACACTCACCCTCCTGCACCCACACTCACCCTCCTGCACCCACACTCACCCTCCTGCACCCACACTCACCCTCCTGCACCCACACTCACCCTCCTGCACCCACACTCACCCTCCTGCACCCACACTCACCCTCCTGCACCCACACTCACCCTCCTGCACCCACACTCACCCTCCTGCACCCACACTCACCCTCCTGCACCCTCCCACACTCACCCTCCTGCACCCACACTCACCCTCCTGCACCCACACTCACCCTCCTGCACCCACACTCACCCTCCTGCACCCACACTCACCCTCCTCACCCTCCTGCACCCACACTCCCCCTCCTGCACCCACACTCACCCTCCTGCACCCACACTCACCCTCCTGCACCCACACTCACCCTCCTGCACCCACACTCCCCCTCCTGCACCCACACTCACCCTCCTGCACCCACACTCACTCTCCTGCACCCACACTCACCCTCCTGCACCCACACTCACCCTCCTGCACCCACACTCACCCTCCTGCACCCACACTCACCCTCCTACACCCACACTTACCCTCCTACACCCACACTCACCCTCCTGCACCCACACTCACCCTCCTACACCCACACTCACCCTCCTACACCCACACTCACCCTCCTGCACCCACACTCACCCTCCTACACCCACACTCACCCTCCTACACCCACACTCACCCTCCTACACCCACACTCACCCTCCTGCACCCACACTCACCCTCCTGCACCCACACTCACCCTCCTACACCGACACTCACCCTCCTGCACCCACACTCACCCTCCTGCACCCACACTCACCCTCCTGCACCCACACTCACCCTCCTGCACCCACACTCACCCTCCTACACCCACACTCACCCTCCTGCACCCACACTCACCCTCCTACACCCACACTTACCCTCCTACACCCACACTCACCCTCCTGCACCTACACTCACCCTCCTGCACCCACACTTACCCTCCTACATTCACACTCACCCTCCTACACCCACACTCACCCTCCTACACCCACACTCACCCTCCTGCACCCACACTCACCCTCTTGCACCCACACTCACCCTCCTACACCCACACTCACCCTCCTGCACCCACACTCACCCTCCTGCACCCACACTCACCCTCCTTCACCCACACTCACCCTCCTGCACCCACACTCACCCTCCTACACCCACACTCACCCTCCTGCACCCACACTCACCCTCCTACACCCACACTTACCCTCCGACACCCACACTCACCCTCCTGCACCCACACTCACCCTCCTGCACCCACACTTACCCTCCTACATCCACACTCACCCTCCTACACCCACACTCACCCTCCTACGCCAACACTCACCCTCCTACACCCACACTCACCCTCCTACACCCACACTCACCCTCCTACACCTACACTCACCCTCTTGCACCTACACTCACCCTCCTGCACCCACACTCACCCTCCTACACCCATACTCAAACTCCTGCACCCACACTCACCCTCCTGCACCCACACTCACCCTCCTGCACCCACACTCACCCTGCACCCATACTCACCCTCCTACACCCACACTCACCCTCCTGCACCCACACTCACCCTCCTTCACCCACACTCATCCTCCTACACCCACACTCACCCTCCTACACCCACACTTACCCTCCTACACCCACACTCACCCTCCCGCACCCACACTCACCCTCCTGCACCCACACTTACCCTCCTACACCCACACTCACCCTCCTACACCCACACTCACCCTCCTGCACCCACACTCACCCTCCTGCACCCACACTCACCCTCCTGCACCCACACTCACCTTCCTACACCCACACTCAACCTCCTACACCCACAAATGTAATTGATAAATCTTTTAAAGTTGCTAGAAATACTTTTTACAATCCAAAAAGGGACAACCAGCCTTATTCAACTAAAAATATGTTGGTTCTCCCTTACCATGAAAACTTGGTTGATATGCCTTCTCTTCTTAAGACTTTTAATATTAAAGTTGTATTCAAAAATCTTGATACAGTAAAAAAACTTTTGATAAAGAATTCCCCCCAAAATGCTGATGGATGTGTCTATAAGATTCCTTGTAAAATTTGCGATAAAGTTTATTACGGTCAAACTGGTAAAAATCTCGAACTAAGATTAAAACAACATAAATATAGCATTAGAACTGGACAAGATTCCAATGCTCTATTTATTCATGTAAGAGATTTTAACCATCCAATTGATTTTCAAAAAGTTGAGAAAGTAGTATCAAGCAAGTCCATGGTCGACAGGAATATAATTGAATCTTGTTTCATAAAAAGCAGTTTTGACAATAATATGAATATTTCCTTTGGTTTATATAAATTAGATCCATTTATAATTAATAGAATTTGGGAAGAATTTAATAATACACTGGACAAATAATAATTTAAAAAATTTTCTTGGGTAGAATAGTTTGTTGGTGGTTGTGCAAAGGACCTGTCCAGTTGGGCCGGCGCGCGTCAGGTGTTTAACCGTTGTGGGATCTGATAGTGAGGTGTTGGCCAGACCCCCTTATATACCTTCCTTGGATGCTTTACTTTCATAGTTCCTTGATAATGTGAGTAGTCACGAAAGCGCTTGGAATTTCTCTATTCTTTCAGAGTGGTTGTTTTGCATATTCTGAAATCACCTGTTTACTGTGAGCTTATTGCATATATATATATATATATATATATATATATATATATATATATATATATATATATATATCTATATATATATATATATATATATATATATATATATATATATATATATATATATTATTTTTATTAACACATCGGCCTTCTCCCAATAGAGATGCGTTTACACTACAGTTATAAAACTGCAACATTAACACTCCTCCTTCAGAGTGTAGGCACTATACTTCCCATCGCTAGGACTCAAGTCCGGCCTACCTGTTTCCTTGAATCCTTTCATAAATATTACCCTGCTTATACTCCAACAACACGTCAAACCCTAAAAATCATTTGCCCCCATTGGCTCCTATCTAACACGCTCATGCATGCTTGCTGGAAGTCCAAGTCCCTCGCACACAAAACCTCCTTTACCCTCTCCCTCCAACCTTTCTTATTCCGACACCTTCCCTCCACTACAGATTTATACACTCTCTAAGTCATTCTATTTTGTTTCATCGTCTTTGCATGTTCGAACCACCTCAACAACCCCTCCTCAGCCCTCCGGATAATAGTTTCGGTAATCCCGCACCTCCTCCTAATTTCAAAATTACGATTTCTCTGCATTATATTCACACCACACATTGCCCTCAAACTTGACATCTCCACTGCCTCCAGCCTTCTCCTTGTTGCAACATTCAACACCCATGCTTCACATAACTATACTCTCATATATTCCCCCTCTTTGCTTCCATGGACAAAGTTCTTTGTCTCCACAGACTCCTCAGTGTACCACTCACCTTTTTTCCCTCGTCAATTCTATGATTCACCTCATCTTTCATAGACCCATCTGCTGACACATCCACTCCTAAATATCTGAATACATTCACTTCCTCCATACTCTCGCCCTCCAATCTCATATCCAATCTTTCGTTACCTAATTTTTGTGTTATCCTCATCACCTTACTCTTTCCCATATTCACTTTTAATTTTCTTCCTTTTACATACCCTACTAAACTCATCCACTAACTTCTGCAACTTCTCTTCAGCATCTCCCAATAACACAGTCTCATCAACAAAGAGCAACTGTGACAACTCCCACTTTGTGTCAGATTCTTTACCTTTTAACCCCAAACCTCTTGCCAACACCCGAGCATTAACTTGTCTTAGAAAACCCCATCTATAAATATATTAAACAACCATGGTGACAGCACACATCCTTGTCTAAGATCTACTTTTACTGGGAAATAATCTCCCTCTTTCCTACATACTCTAACCTGAGCCTCACTATCCTCGTAAAAATTCTTCTTTGTTTCAGTAACCTATCTCCTGTTCCATACATTTGCAGCATCTGCCACGTTGCCTCCCTATACACCCTGTCATATATCTTTTCCAAATCCATAAATGCCAGACAAACCTCTTTACCCTTATCTAAATACTGTTCACACACACACACACACACACAAAGACAGGATGTTCCAGAGATTGGACACAGTAACAAGGGGACACAGTTGGAAGCTGAAGACACATCACACACACAGAGTAGTCAGTAAGTGGAATAGTTTGGGAAGCGATGTAGTGGAGGCAGGATCCATACATAGCTTTAACAGAGGTATGATAAACACGGCTCACCTAGTACGATCACAGGAGCTCGGACACACAACACAACATACACACACACACATACACACGCACACACATACACACGCACACACACACACACACACACACACACACACACACACACACACACACACACACACACACACACACACACACCCACACACACACTCACACTCACACACACTGCTCTTGCGAATTCCTTGCATTGTTAAAATCTCTAGTTGGTCGATGCAGGCGATGTGATGAAAAGCTGTAAGCCTTCTCCTTGAAAGCTGGCTGCCTTGGATCAACGTCTAGCGTGAGCTAGGCGCCAAGGTATTGTCCAGTGTGGTGAGAATGGTAAAGCACTGCGTACCTTGTTCGAAGGTTCGTAGGTTCGAGTCTCCTTCGGCCAGAGATCAGTGTTTGTGTATGTGTATGTGTATGTGTGTATGTGTGTATGTATGTATATGTATATTAATACGGCAACACTAAGACTCGAACTCCAGACTATGTAACCAGCTAGACTCTCGACGCTATAGACCTCAACACCATAGGTCGTATCCTGCGACATCAGCATCGCAGTAACGAAGTTGACTTATCGAACGAAAAGTGAAGCGTCGAGCACAGACACTGACAGCCACTGCCGTCCCTCCGACCAGCCATGTTAGCGCACTACAACCTTCCATGCTTGAGGAAGCTTGCTTCTCCCTATCAAGCCAGGAAGGCAGCACCTGTCTTCACTCACTGCACCTGTACTCGTGCTCTCGTAAAACACCTGTTCAGAGCCATGGCTTTAACGTCACCTGCTTTAACATCTTCATTTGCCAGTGCATTATTTCCAAGCAACTTTTCGCACAAGGAGCGAAATGTCATTTTAAAGGTTTATTCAGTTGGCTTTGTATTATCCTGAACGTACAAGCTGAGTCAACCCGAGGTGTAGGTTTCTTTGTTCTATATGTGCCTGTTGATGGTCCAGGGGAGTAGTGCCCCCCCCCCGCTTTCCTCCTTAGTCCGTTCCAAAACTTGGGTAATGACCTGGTCAGTCAGACTGTCGGTGCCCAAGAAATGCATTACTACGATAGCGCCACAGCCTGGCTGATCAGGAATGGGTTGGAATAACCCATCTAAGCTATTTCTTGACAATACTCAGAGGTTTGCTAGTAATCTCTCTAGCGTTTGATGGGAGAGTCTATCATTTGTCTCTAGTTCAATTGTACTCTGTTGATAAGTCTTGGGACCCTCTGGAAATAAGTCACTCTGTCTGACTTTTTTGGGTTATCCCAGGTTCTCTACACATATGCTGCTGCTATGTATGATAATTCTATGTAACTGTATTTGTGTATACCTGAATAAACTTACTTACTTACTTACTTACTTACTGTGATTACTGAGTTATCTTACAGTGTTCCCGTTGCAACCTTGCTTTGCCAGTGATACAATTTTAAAACTCGCCTGTTCTTTCTGCTCTCTTCAGGGGAAAAAAATTGATGTTCAGATTTGGAACCAGTTCCCATTATTCTCCGTGTGTAAATTACATATCTTTTTCACTTACATTACCAGGGAGTCCAGTTTGAAGGATTTTAGACAGAAAGTGATAGTTTTATGTACATTCTCTAGATCTGCAGTTCTGACTGCCTTAAATGGAACTGTGACATTCTCTAAGGCTGTGATATTTCTTCATCATTGTACTTTTCCTTATCTGCGTCCAAGAACCATGTCAGCTTAGGTTAGCTTAGGTTAGGTTAGACCCGCGTCCGGAAACGGGACAAGTGTTTCCTGACGCGGGTCTCAAGTCATATGATGACCCGCCGTTGGAGCTTTTGATCATCTGACCGACGCCTTCCGCTGGCTTACCGGTCCGTGTCAGCAGTCTAACATATTACGAGAGGCAGGAACGTCCCACTTGTAATTGTTCATCTGTTCGGCAATCATCCATTTTATCATTCTTTAAACCAAAACATATGGGGCTAAAAAACGGTATTTCCAGAGCATGGGGGCTGAAAACTGCATTTCCAGAGCACGGGGGCTGAAAACAGTATTTCCAGAGCATGGGGGGCTAAAAACAGTATTTCCAGAGCATGGGGGCTGAAAACAATATTTCGAGAGCATGGGGGCTGAATTTTTTTTCCAGAGCATGGGGGCTGAAAGCAATATTTCTAGAGCATGGGGGCTGAAAACAATATTTCTACAGCATGGGGGCTGGAAACAATATTTTCAGAACATGGGGCTGGAAACTATTTCCAGAGCATGGGGGCTATAAACAATATTTCCAGCGCATGGGGGCTGGAAACAATATTTTCAGAACATGGGGCTGGAAACTATTTCCAGAGCATGGGGGCTATAAACAATATTTCCAGCGCATGGGGGCTGGAAACAATATTTCCAGAGCATGGGGGCTGGAAACAATATTTCCAGAGCATGGGGGCTGGAAACAATATTTCCAGAGCATGGGGGCTGGAAACAATATTTCCAGAGCATGGGGGCTGGAAACAATATTTCCAGAGCATGGGGGCTGGAAACAATATTTCCAGAGCATGGGGGCTGGAAACAATATTTCCAGAGCATGGGGGCTGGAAACAATATTTCCAGAGCATGGGGGCTGGAAACAATATTTCCAGAGCATGGGGGCTGGAAACAATATTTCCAGAGCATGGGGGCTGGAAACAATATTTCCAGAGCATGGGGGCTGGAAACAATATTTCCAGAGCATGGGGGCTGGAAACAATATTTCCAGAGCATGGGGGCTGGAAACAATATTTCCAGAGCATGGGGGCTGGAAACAATATTTCCAGAGCATGGGGGCTGGAAACAATATTTCCAGAGCATGGGGGCTGGAAACAATATTTCCAGAGCATGGGGGCTGGAAACAATATTTCCAGAGCATGGGGGCTGGAAACAATATTTCCAGAGCATGGGGGCTGGAAACAATATTTCCAGAGCATGGGGGCTGGAAACAATATTTCCAGAGCATGGGGGCTGGAAACAATATTTCCAGAGCATGGGGGCTGACACTCGTGCTCAAAGTTCGTATTTGTGAAATATTTAAGGCCAGTAATAATTACCTTCCTTTATCTTGCAATTTTTTTCTTATACAAATATACTTCCACAAGGGCCAGTGGGCATGGGCATGGGGTTGTGCATGGGGTTGGGCATGGGGTTGCCATCAATGCTTTCTCCAGTTGGGTTGGACTGATATTTCTTCTGAGTCATCAGAGAAAGTTGCAGCTACCTTAGGAAAGTATATCACAGTATTTTTTTTTTTCGGGTGCGTGGATGTTAATGTTTTTAACTCTTTCGTGTGTCGCACCAGGTCATTATTATCTGTGGTCAGGTCATTATTACCCGTGAGCAGGTCATCATTAACCGTGAGTAGGTCATCAGTATCCGTGAGTAGGTCATCAGTATTCGTGAGTAGGTCATCAGTATCCGTGAGTAGGTCATCAGTATCCGTGAGTAGGTCATCAGTATCCGTGAGTAGGTCATCAGTATCCATGAGCAGGTCATCAGTATTCGTGAGCAGGTCATCAGTATCCATGAGCAGGTCATCAGTATTCGTGAGCAGGTCATCAGTATCCATGAGCAGGTCATCATTTGTAGTTACAAGGTCAAAGGTCAAAGATCAAAGGCATTTTTTCTATTCGTTCTTTGCACTTACTGACGAATTTGTCACAGACTTTACTGCTGTCTACCTCCTGGAACTTTACTGCTGTCTACCTCCTGGAACTTTACTGCTGTCTACCTCCTGGAACTTTACTGCTGTCTACCTCCTGGAACTTTACTGCTGTCACCTCCTGGAACTTTACTGCTGTCTACCTCCTGGAACTTTACTGCTGTCTACCTCCTGGAACTTTACTGCTGTCTACCTCCTGGAACTTTACTGCTGTCTACCTCCTGGAACTTTACTGCTGTCTACCTCCTGGAACTTTACTGCTGTCTACCTCCTGGAACTTCACTGCTGTCTACCTCCTGGAACTTTACTGCTGTCTACCTCCTGGAACTTTACTGCTGTCTACCTCCTGGAACTTTACTGCTGTCTACCTCCTGGAACTTTACTGCTGTCTACCTCCTGGAACTTCACTGCTGTCTAGCTCCTGGAACTTCACTGCTGTCTACCTCCTGGAACTTTACTGCTGTCTACCTCCTGGAACTTTACTGCTGTCTACCTCCTGGAACTTTACTGCTGTCTACCTCCTGGAACTTTACTGCTGTCTACCTCCTGGAATTTCACTGCTGTCTACCTCCTGGAACTTTACTGCTGTCTACCTCCTGGAACTTTACTGCTGTCTACCTCCTGGAACTTTACTGCTGTCTACCTCCTGGAACTTTACTGCTGTCTACCTCCTGGAACTTTACTGCTGTCTACCTCCTGGAACTTTACTGCTGTCTACCTCCTGGAACTTTACTGCTGTCTACCTCCTGGAACTTTACTGCTGTCTACCTCCTGGAACTTCACTGCTGTCTACCTCCTGGAACTTTACTGCTGTCTACCTCCTGGAACTTTACTGCTGTCTACCTCCTGGAACTTTACTGCTGTCTACCTCCTGGAACTTCACTGCTGTCTAGCTCCTGGAACTTCACTGCTGTCTACCTCCTGGAACTTTACTGCTGTCTACCTCCTGGAACTTTACTGCTGTCTACCTCCTGGAACTTTACTGCTGTCTACCTCCTGGAACTTTACTGCTGTCTACCTCCTGGAACTGCTGTCTACCTCCTGGAACTTTACTGCTGTCTACCTCCTGGAACTTTACTGCTGTCTACCTCCTGGAACTTTACTGCTGTCTACCTCCTGGAACTTTACTGCTGTCTACCTCCTGGAACTTTACTGCTGTCTACCTCCTGGAACTTTACTGCTGTCTACCTCCTGGAACTTTACTGCTGTCTACCTCCTGGAACTTTACTGCTGTCTACCTCCTGGAACTTTACTGCTGTCTACCTCCTGGAACTTCACTGCTGTCTACCTCCTGGAACTTTACTGCTGTCTACCTCCTGGAACTTTACTGCTGTCTACCTCCTGGAACTTTACTGCTGTCTACCTCCTGGAACTTTACTGCTGTCTACCTCCTGGAACTTTACTGCTGTCTACCTCCTGGAACTTTACTGCTGTCTACCTCCTGGAACTTTACTGCTGTCTACCTCCTGGAACTTTACTGCTGTCTACCTCCTGGAACTTTACTGCTGTCTACCTCCTGGAACTTTACTGCTGTCTACCTCCTGGAACTTTACTGCTGTCTACCTCCTGGAACTTTACTGCTGTCTACCTCCTGGAACTTTACTGCTGTCTACCTCCTGGAACTTTACTGCTGTCTACCTCCTGGAACTTTACTGCTGTCACCTCCTGGAACTTTACTGCTGTCTACCTCCTGGAACTTTACTGCTGTCTACCTCCTGGAACTTTACTGCTGTCTACCTCCTGGAACTTTACTGCTGTCTACCTCCTGGAACTTTACTGCTGTCTACCTCCTGGAACTTTACTGCTGTCTACCTCCTGGAACTTTACTGCTGTCTACCTCCTGGAACTTTACTGCTGTCTACCTCCTGGAACTTTACTGCTGTCTACCTCCTGGAACTTTACTGCTGTCTACCTCCTGGAACTTTACTGCTGTCTGCCTCCTGGAACTTTACTGCTGTCTACCTCCTGGAACTTTACTGCTGTCACCTCCTGGAACTTTACTGCTGTCTACCTCCTGGAACTTTACTGCTGTCTACCTCCTGGAACTTTACTGCTGTCTACCTCCTGGAACTTTACTGCTGTCTACCTCCTGGAACTTTACTGCTGTCTACCTCCTGGAGCTTTACTGTTGTGTACCTCCTGGAACTTTACTGCTATTTACCTCCTGGAACTTTACTGCTGTCTACCTCCTGGAACTTTACTGCTGTCTACCTCTTGAACTTTACTGTTGTCTACCTCCTGGAACTTTACTGCTGTCTACCCCCTGGAACTTTACTGCTGTCTACCTCCTTGAACTTTACTGCTGTCTACCTCCTGGAACTTTACTGCTGTCTACCTCCTTGAACTTTACTGCTGTCTACCTCCTGGAACTTTACTGCTGTCTATCTCCTGGAACTTTACTGCTGTCTACCTCCTGGAGCTTTACTGTTGTCTAACTGTTGGAACTTTACTCCTGTCTATCTCCTGGAACTTTACTGCTGTCTACCTCCTGGAACTTTACTGCTGTCTACCTCCTGGAACTTTACTGCTGTCTACCTCCTGGAATTTTACTGCTGTCTACCTGTTGGAACTTTACTGCTGTCTATCTCGAACTTTACTGCTGTCTACCTCCTGGAATTTTACTGCTGTCTACTTCCTGGAACTTTACTGCTGTCTACCTCCTGGAACTTTACTGCTGCCTACCTGTTGGAACTTTACTGCTGTCTACCTGTTGAAACTTTACTGCTGTCCATCTCCTGGAACTTTACTGCTGTCTACCTCCTAGAGCTTTACTGCTGTCTACCTCCTGGAGCTTTACTGCTGTCTATCTGCTGGAACTTTACTGCTGCCTATCTCCTCGAACTTTACTGCTGTGTACCTGTTGGAACTTTACTGCTGTCTACCTCTTGGAACTTTACTGCTGTCTACCTCTTGGAACTTTATTGCTATCTGCCTCTTAGAACTTTGTTGTTGTCTACCTCCTGGAACTTTACTGCTGTCTACCTGTTGGAAGTTTACTGCTGTCTCCTGGAACTTTATTGCTGTCTACCTGTTGGGTCTTTACTGCTGTCTACCTCTTGGAACTTTATTGCTGTCTCCTGGAACTTTACTGCTGTCTACCTGTTGGAAGTTTACTGCTGTCTCCTTGAACTTTACTGCTGCCTATCTGTTGGACCTTTACTGCTGTCTACCTCTTGGAACTTTATTGCTGTCTCCTGGAACTTTATTGCTGTCTACCTGTTGGGTCTTTACTGCTGTCTACCTCTTGGAACTTTATTGCTATCTGCCTCTTAGAACTTTGCTGTTGTCTACCATCTGGAACTTTACTGTCGTCTACCATCTGAAACTTTACTGCTGTTTACCTCCCGGAACTTTACTGCTGTCTATCTCCTGGAGCTTTACTGCTGTCTACGTCCTAGAACTTTACTGCTGTCTACCTCCTTGAACTTTACTGCTTTCTACCTCCTGGAACTTTACTGCTGTCTACCTGTTGAAAGTTTACTGCTGTCTACCTCCTGGAACTTTACTGCTGTCTACCTGTTGGAACTTTACTGCTGTCTATCTCCTCGAATTTTACTGCTGTCTACCTGTTGGAACTTTACTGCTGTCTACCTCTTGGAACTTTACTGCTGTCTACCTCTTGGAACTTTATTGCTATCTGCCTCTTAGAACTTTGCTGTTGTCTACCTCCTGGAACTTTACTGTTATCTACCTCCTGGAACTTTACTGCTGTCTACCTCCTGGAACTTTACTGCTGTTTACCTCCTGGAACTTTACTGCTATGTACCTGTTGGAACTTTACTGCTGTCTATCTACTCAAACTTTTCTGCTGTCTACCTGTTGGAACTTTACTGCTGTCTACCTCTTGGAACTTTACTGCTGTCTACCTGTTGGAACCTTACTGCTGTCTACCTCTTGGAACTTTATTGTCATCTGCCTCTTAGAACTTTGCTGTTGTTTACCTCCTGGAACTTTACTGTTGTCTACCTCCTGGAACTTTACTGCTGTCTACCTCTTGGAACTTTACTGCTGGCTGTCTCCTGGAACTTTATTGCAGTCTGTCTCCTGGAACTTTACTGCTGTCTGCCTCCTGGAACTTCACTGCTGTCTACCTGTTGGAACTTTACTGCTGTCTACCTCTTGGAACTTTACTGCTGTCTACCTCCTGGAACTTTACTGCTATCCACCTCCTGGAACTTTTCGTTGAGGCAGAGGCAGTAACACACTCCTCCATTTTAGTTACCAAGAACTGAAATTCCCGTGAGAGACGGTGTTCGAGTCCTGGTTCATCAACTCTTGAGACAATGATCATTTTGCTGCAAATGACTTTTGCATTGTTTCGACCCTGGCGTCTGACGAGGAATAAGACAACGTTTCGCCCTTCACATGTTCCAGTTTACACTTACTGTGCCGCGTATGTTCCACTGGTCACTGCCAGCACTGATATGTGATACTCCTTGTACGTATGTTATTAGATTTATGTTTGGGAACTGGTATTACACATCTGCAAACAGGTGTACCAAGTGTGGTGGAGTCCCCAGCTTTCTGGCAGCCGGTGCTGATAGGTGTGACAGGTGTGATGACGACTCCAGCTGGCTGGCAGCTGGTGTGGAAAGTGTTGTGAGGCTCTCAGCTGGCTGACAGCTGGTGTGGCAGGTGTGCTGGGTCTCTAAGCTGGATAGCAGCTGGTGTGAGAGAGAGTACGATACCTTAGTGCACTGCTACCTTCATAACAACAACCAGGAAGCTAATAATAATAATAATAAAATAAAAAATAATAATAATCTTTATTTATGCAAGTACGTGATATATCTCACAGGTTTATCCCTAAAATAAATGAAACACCCGCCAGCGATAACTGACTGACCCACCGCTACGATAATAGACGCGGCGCGCCCGCCACAGTAATGGACAGGCCCACCACAATATAATAGACAGGCCCACTGCAATAATAGACAGCCCTAACCGGTTATAATTAACGAGTCCACCTCAGTAATAACTGACTAGGGGGATGTGCACTGTCTTGACTGAGCCGTCTGGGATAAAACGTCTCTAAGTTCGAGTCCCAGTTGGTTTACTGGCAAGATCAACTGGTTTACTGGCAAGACCAGCTGGTTTACTGATAAGCTCAGCTGGACAGTAACACTTGTTTTACTTGAACCAAAGGGGGGGGGAGCAGAGATGGCTAAACGAGATGTGGTAAGTGGTAATGTGTTAGGTTGTGAAAGGGTTGGCCATCAGTGAGGTGTCCTTGTACATGTGATAGTTGTTTATGAGGTGGCCATGTGCGGTTCGGCGAGTCATGTGGCCATATGTGAGGGAGATGAATGAGATGGGCATATGTGTCAGGAAGAGAAGAATGAGATGGGCATATGTGTCAGGAAGAGATGAATGTGGGTGTCTATGTAACAGGAAGGGATGACTGGGGGGCCATGTATCACAAAGAGGTGAAAGGCGAAGCCATGTACCAGGTAGAGATGAATGGGGTGGCCATGTATCACAAAGACGTGAAAGGCGAAGCCATGTACCAGGTAGAGATGAATGGGGTGGCCATGTATCACAAAGACGTGAAAGGCGTGGCCATATACCAGGCAGAGATGAATGGAGTGGCCATGTATTACAAAGACGTGA
Source organism: Cherax quadricarinatus (assembly GCF_038502225.1). Classification (NCBI taxonomy): domain Eukaryota; kingdom Metazoa; phylum Arthropoda; class Malacostraca; order Decapoda; family Parastacidae; genus Cherax; species Cherax quadricarinatus. Next base: position 18,991,966 of record NC_091308.1, read on the forward strand.
AAGGTGTGGCCATGTAACAGACAGAGATGAATGGGGTGGCCATATATCAGGTAGAAACGAATGGGGTGGTCATGTACCAGGTAGAGATGAATGGGGTGGCCATGTACCAAGTAGAGATGAATGGAGTGGTCATGTACCAGGTAGAAATGAATGGGGTGGCCATGCACCAGGTAGAGATGGATCGGGTGGCCATGTACCAGGCAGAAATGAATGAGGTGGTCATGTACCAGGTAGAAATGAATGGGGTGGCCATATACCAGGTAGAGACGAATGGGGTGGCCATGTACCAGGCAGAGATGAATGGGGTGGCCATGTACCAGGCAGAGATGAATGGGGTGGCCATGTACCAGGTAGAAATGAATGGGGTAGCCATGTACCAGGCAGAGATGAATGGGGTGGCCATGTACCAGGCAGAGATGAATGGGGTGGCCATGTACCAGGTAGAAATGAATGGGGTGGCCATGTACCAGGCAGAAATGAATGGGGTGGCCATGTACCAGACAGAGATGGATGGGGTGGTCATGTACCAGGCAGAAATGAATAGGGTGGCCATGTACCGGGTAGAGATGAATGGGGTGGCCATGTACCAGGTAGAGATGAATGGGGTGGCCATGTACCAGATAGAAATGAATGGGGTAGCCATGTACCAGGCAGAGATGAATGGGGTGGCCATGTATCAGGAAATTGCATTCTTAATATGAATGGAACATTAATGTATAACATCGTAATCATTGGATAATGGGAGTATTTTATCTGTAGTGAGTTGATTGCGTATATCCAGTGAGTCGACTGCGTATATCCAGTGAGTCGACTGCGTATATCCAGTGAGTCGACTGCGTATATCCAGTGAGTCGACTGCGTATATCCAGTGAATCGACTGCGTATATCCAGTGAGTCGACTGCGTATATCCAGTGAATCGACTGCGTATATCCAGTGAGTCGACTGCGTATATCCAGTGAGGTGACTAAGTATATCCAGTGAGGTGACTAAGTATATCCAGTGAGGTGACTAAGTATATCCAGTGAGGTGACTGCGTATATCCAGTGAGGTGACTGAGTATATCCAGTGAGGTGACTGAGTATATCCAGTGAGGTGACTGAGTATATCCAGTGAGGTGACTGAGTATATCCAGTGAGGTGACTGAGTATATCCAGTGAGGTGACTGAGTATATCCAGTGAGGTGACTGAGTATATCCAGTGAGGTGACTGAGTATATCCAGTGAGGTGACTGCGTATAACCAGTGAGGTGACTGAGTATATCCAGTGAGGTGACTGAGTATATCCAGTGAGGTGACTGAGTATATCCAGTGAGGTGACTGAGTATATCCAGTGAGGTGACTGAGTATATCCAGTGAGGTGACTGAGTATATCCAGTGAGGTGACTGCGTATATCCAGTGAGGTGACTGAGTATATCCAGTGAGGTGACTGAGTATATCCAGTGAGGTGACTGAGTATATCCAGTGAGGTGACTGAGTATATCCAGTGAGGTGACTGAGTATATCCAGTGAGGTGACTGCGTATATCCAGTGAGGTGACTGAGTATATCCAGTGAGGTGACTGAGTATATCCAGTGAGGTGACTGAGTATATCCAGTGAGGTGACTGCGTATATCCAGTGAGGTGACTGAGTATATCCAGTGAGGTGACTGAGTATATCCAGTGAGGTGACTGCGTATATCCAGTGAGGTGACTGCGTATATCCAGTGAGGTGACTGATTATATCCAGTGAGGTGACTGAGTATATCCAGTGAGGTGACTGAGTATATCCAGTGAGGTGACTGAGTATATCTAGTGAGGTGACTGAGTATATCCAGTGAGGTGACTGCGTATATCCAGTGAGGTGACTGAGTATATCTAGTGAGGTGACTGCGTATATCCAGTGAGGTGACTGCGTATATCCAGTGAGGTGACTGAGTATATCCAGTGAGGTGACTGAGTATATCCAGTGAGGTGACTGAGTATATCCAGTGAGGTGACTGAGTATATCCAGTGAGGTGACTGAGTATATCCAGTGAGGTGACTGAGTATATCCAGTGAGGTGACTGAGTATATCCAGTGAGGTGACTGAGTATATCCAGTGAGGTGACTGAGTATACAACTTTGACAGCACTGTTTTCAACTTTTCTTTATGACAACTGTTCTCTCCTGTAAAAAAAAAAATCTTGTTTTGGTTGTTTGGTTTGAGACAGGACCGAGGACAGGGGGGACAATGACCCCAGGAACCAGTAACAGATACATTGTAGATTTAAAGACACATAAAGTTTATCTCAGTCCCACGAAACATGGGCTTGTAGCCCCAGTCATCTGATACACTGCATGCGAGTGTGCTTGAAGATGTGATTCTCGATCCTATAAAAAGCAAATTACGATCTTATATGAAAACTCTCAAAGAAGTTTTGATTGAACTCGATTGTGCGTTTACTTGTCTTGAAAAAACGTAATAAACGAGCGAAGCATCGATGACTTGTCGGTGACCTGAGGAAGACTACGTGTGCCGGGGACGTCAGACAGAAAATGAAATCAACAGTCTCCTTTCTACGCTGTTTCTGTCCCTACCTGGACTGTCTCAGTCCAGATCAAGTGTGATGTTAACACACGTACGAGGCAGTAGATGTTAACACACGTACGAGGCAGTAGATGTTAACACACGTACGAGGCAGTAGATGTTTACACACGTACGAGGCAGTAGATGTTTACACACATACGAGGCAGTAGATGTTAACACACGTACGAGGCAGTAGATGTTAACACACGTACTAGGCAGTAGATGTTTACACACTTACGAGGCAGTAGATGTTAACACACGTACGAGGCAGTAGATGTTAACACACGTACGAGGCAGTAGATGTTTACACACGTACGAGGCAGTAGATGTTAACACACGTACGAGGCAGTAGATGTTAACACACGTACGAGGCAGTAGATGTTAACACACGTACTAGGCAGTAGATGTTTACACACGTACGAGGCAGTAGATGTTAACACACGTACGAGGCAGTAGATGTTAACACACGTACGAGGCAGTAGATGTTAACACACGTACGAGGCAGTAGATGTTAACACACGAGTAGTACCGGAGGCGGCTCAGCGGTCTCTGCGGCTGAGCGGTCTCTTCCTGAGCGGTCTCCTCCCGAAAGGGCTGCGGCTGAGCGGTCTCCTCCCGAAAGGGCTGCGGCTGAGCGGTCTCCTCCCGAAAGGGCTGCGGCTGAGCGGTCTCCTCCCGAAAGTTCTGCGGCTGAGCGGTCTCCTCCCGAAAGGGCTGCGGCTGAGCGGTCTCCTCCCGAAAGGGCTGCGGCTGAGCGGTCTCCTTTTCCTGAGCAGACTCCCTTTCACACCTATATGCTAATGACCTTAACCTCGCCCGCGAGACCACCTCACCCTCGAGACCACCTCACCCTCAACCCCCCGCACCCTCAACCCCCCACCCATGACCCCACACACGCCCCCCACCCACGCACCCCACCCGCGCCCACCACCCGCCCCCGCGCCCCCCACGCCCGCGCCCCCACGACCCCCCCACCCGCGCCCCCCGAGCCCCCCACCCGCCCCCGCCCTCGCGCCGACCCACCCGCCTGCCGCACCCCTCGCCCCCGCCCGCGCCCCTCGCGCCCGTCCGTCGCGCCCGCCCGCGCCTTCTGCTGCGCCTTCTCCTGCGCCTTCTGCAGCGTCGTCCGGATCGCTCCCGCTCCCCGATTTTTTTTCCGATTTTTTTCGAATTTTTTTTTTAATTTCATTTTATTGTGCTCTCCTCTTCCTCGAATCAAGTTTTTTGATTGCCCCTCCCACTTTCACCCCCACCCCAAATTTTTTCGATTTTTTTTCTCGATAATACAAAGACTCCAATTCCTCGGATCAAGTTTCAAGGTTCCCCCTCCCACTTTCACCCCCATCCCAAGTATTTCTCCTCCATTTCCTTGGATCAAGTTTTTTCTCGATAATACAAAAACTCCATCTCCTCGGATCAAGTTTTTAAGGTTCCCCCTCCCACTTTCACCCCCATCCCAAGTATTTCTCCTCTATCTCCTTGGATCAAGTTTTTTCTCGATAATACAAAGACTCCATCTCCTCGGATCAAGTTTTTCTCGATATCAACGACTCCATCTCCTCGGATCAAGTTTTTAAGGTTCCCCCTCCCACTTTCACCCCCATCCCAAGTATTTCTCCTCCATCTCCTTGGATCAAGATTTTTCTCGATAATACAAAGACTCCATCTCCTTGGATCAAGTTTTTTGAGGTTCTCCTTCCCACTTTCACCCAATCCCAAAATTTATGCTCCAATTCTTCGGATCAAGGTTTTCTCGATAATACAAAGACTCCATCTCCTTGGATCAAGGTTTTTCTCCTCCATCTCCTCGGATCGAGTTTTTGGATTCTCCCCTCTGGGGGGTAAGCATTCAAATGAACTCCTATGGGGCATGGTACTCTCTCTTACTACAGGTCTAAACAAGTGTGACATCACCCCACCTGTGTTTACTCGGCGGTCAGTGACGTCACGTGATGACCTCACACATACAGGCTGAATCTTGTCGACTTCCCCCTATGACAGTGACGTCACGTGATGACCCCACACATACAAGCTGAATCTTGTCGAGCAGACATTAACTTAAAATGCAGGATAACACTATTTATTATACAACCAATGCATTTCATATACAACATATGGAAAACATTTTCACTCTTAACCCAGGATAACCCAAATAATTTCACAATTTCTATACAAAACACAACACAAGTCTAGACATTTTTTTCTCGTTTTAACTATTTCATCTCAGGTCACTCCCCACGAAGTAACCTTCTCTCTCCTCCTCCCCACCCTCCCAAACCCTCACACTCCCACCAACACCTCACAATTTTCACTCATAACCCACAATTTTTCTCGTTTTAACTATTTCATCAGAAAAAGTCACCACAACACTTACAACCACTTTTCGATAAATTCACTAGTCACAATTTTACATATTACGAAGTTAATACGCACACACACCGCACTTTACTTTGAACACCTTCAAAACACTCTCATAAATCATTTGAATACTCACAAAAACACCTTTGAACATTTCCAAACAACACTGAAACACTTCCAAAACACCATTTGAGTACTCCCAAATACACCACTGAATACTACTAAAACACCACTGAATACACTCAAAACACCACCATAATCACCATAAACTAAGATCAACATCACAGACTAACTCCCATTTTCACACGAATCCCCTCAAATCACTATAACCAAGACGATCCCACTCACCTCCAACTAAGATATAACATGAGTGCAAAAAACATGAACACAATCCAAACACACACGAACACTTATAACAGAATCACTTCTTTTTTCGATATATCTAGTTCGACAACAACGCCCACAACCCACAACCCACAATTTTTTTCTCGTTTTAACTAATTTCATCAGAAAAAGTCACAACAACAACCCACAACTTATAACCACTTTTTCGGTATCTCTAGTTCGACAACAACACCCACAACCCACAACATCCACAACCCACAACACCCACAACCCACAAATTTTTCTCGTTTTAACTAATTTCATCAGAAAAAGTCACAACAACACCCACAACCCACAACACCCACATCCCACAACACCCACAACAACAACCCACTTATAACATCTTTTTTGGTATTTCTAGTTCGACAACAACACCCACAACCCACAACACCCACACCCCACAACACCCACAACCCACATCACCCACACCCCACAACCCACAATTTTTTTCTCGTTTTAACTAATTTCATCAGAAAAAGTCACAACAACAACCCACAACTTATAACCACTTTTTCGGTATCTCTAGTTCGACAACAACACCCAAAACCCACAACACCCACAACCCACAACACCCACAACACCCACAACACCCAGAACCCACAAATTTTTCTCGTTTTAACTAATTTCATCAGAAAAAGTCACAACAACATCCACAACCCACAACACCCACATCCCACAACACCCACAACAACAACCCACTTATAACATCTTTTTTGGCATCTCTAGTTCGACAACAACACCCACAACCCACAACACCCACAACCCACAATTTTTTTGTTCTCGTTTTAACTAATTTCATCAGAAAAAGTCACAACAACAACCCACTTATAACATCTTTTTTGGTATCTCTAGTTCGACAACAACACCCACAACCCACAACACCCACACCCCACAACACCCACAACCCACATCACCCACACTCCACAACACCAACAACCCACAATTTTTTGTTCTCGTTTTAACTAATTTCATCAGAAAAAGTCACAACAACAACCCACTTATAACATATTTTCGATATCTCTAGTTCGACAACAACACCCACAACCCACAACACCCACAACCCACAATTTTTTGTTCTCGTTTTAACTAATTTTATCAGAAAAAGTCACAACATCAACCCACTTATAACATCTTTTCGGTATCTCTAGTTCGACAACAACGCCCACAACACCCCACAACACCCACAACCCACAACACCCCACAACACCCACAACCCACAATTTTTTCTCGTTTTAACTAATTTCATCAGAAAAAGTCACAAGAACTCCCACACCCCACAACACCCACAACCCACAACACCAACAACCCACAATTTTTCTCGTTTTAACTAATTTCATCAGAAAAAGTCACAACAACACCCACAACCCACAACACCCACATCCCACAACACCCACAATAACAACCCACTTATAACAAATTTTTTGTTATCTCTAGTTCGACAACATCACCCACAACACCCACAACCCACATCACCCACAACCCACAATTTTTGCTCGTTTTAACTAATTTCATCAGAAAAAGTCACAACAACAACCCACTTATAACATCTTTTCGATATCTCTAGTTCGACAACAACACCCACAACACACAACACCCCACAACACCCACAACCCACAACACCCCACAACACCCCACAACACCCACAACAACAACCCACAACACCCACAACCCACAACACTTACCAATTTATTCACAATTTTTCCACTTTCGATACAAATTTTTCCCCTTCTTTTAATTGAATCTTAAAATGTAATACACATTCCTCCCTACATTATTAAAATTCTAATAAAATCCTCTCCATACTCATCTCCTTGTATCCACATAAATTGATAATATACTCACAACAACTAATCATCTCACTACCCAACTACTGCGACATGTTTCTACACCCTCCATTCTTTTCCAATGCATCATAGCTTTTCACTTCTATAATTTCTTTTAAAATATTCAAACATTACCTTTATTTTCAGTAAAATCCCCCCCCCTCCATATTTCATTAAATTTCTAATACAACCCTCCCGAAACCCCTCTCCATCTCACCCACATTTCTTCACATCCACTCACCAGTCTCCCAACACACCTCTTCAAAACAAACACAAAAATCACATTTCACATCCACAAATGCATCTCATCACCCATCTCAAATCCACTTAAGAAATATTCACTCATCCACAACCTTTATCATCTCACTACAGAACAACCCCAAGATTATTTCGAACACTCTCATAAATCATTTGAATACTCACATAAACACCACTGAACATTTCCAAACAACACTGAAGCACTTCCAAAATATCATTTTGAATACTCCCAAATAAGATTTATCATCTCTAATTTATCTACACTTACACATTTCATTAACTGAAATTACAACTCATCCACCATACTACTCCCTCAATCTCCAGACTTTACAACATTATCACAAAAACTAACTCATACACTTATGACATGAGACATTTTGCCAAAACTAACACAAACACACCCACACACGCCACACTTTACTTTGTACAACACCAAAAACATCATCAAAACTCCTTTGAATACTCCCAAAACACCACTGAATACTACCAAAACAGCACCGATTACTGCCCAAACAACACTAAAAATCACCAGAAACTAAGGTCATCACCACCAACTAACACCCATTTTATAGAAATCCCCTCAAATCACTATAACCAAGAAGATCCCACTCACCTCAAAACCGCTAAGATCGCAGAAAACACTCATTTTTATAAACATTCACACAAAAAAATCACAATCACCAACTCCATACAATATCTAATACACTCCTCTCACTACCACCAACACATACCAGCATAGATAGGGATACCTCCCATGACATCACACTCCATCCTGTGTTTACTTGGCGATCAGCGACATCACACCCCACTTTTACTTCATTTAACTTAACGATAGGAAGTTACTTGTTTCAATCTGTTATATCTCCAATATCTAAGATCACCACAATCAAGACGTTTACCAAATTCTATAACCCCTCCACTAACATCACACATTTTTGTACACATTCTCTTAAAACAACATCATAACGAAGATCACTAAAACTATCTATACTTTTACTAAGATCACATAACATTTTATCTTCTCTAACTCACCCACCAATTTACATTCTCATTCACACTTACACATTTCATTAACCGAAATTACATCTCATCCACCAAACTCCTCCCTCATTCTCCAGACTTCACAACATTAGCACAAAAAAAAAAAACTAACTCATACACTTATGACATGAGACAATACCATAACTAACACACTGACTAACTTTGAACGAACTCTGAGCATCACCAAAACACCACTGATCATCTTCAAAAAATACTCTGCACAACATTTGAACACCTTCAAAAAAACACCATCAAACACCTCCGATTACTCCCAAAACACTACTGATTACTACCAAATCACCACTGAATACTACCAAAACACCGTCAAAATCACCAGAATCTAAGTTTAGCATCACCAGCTAACATCCATTATACAGAAATTCCCTCAAATCACTATAACCATGAACTCCCTCCCCATGGGCGCAAAAAAAAAAAGAAAAACTTGAACACAAACCTAATACGCAAACACTTAGTACATGATCACCATCAACTGAAAACATATCTTGTACTCACATAAATCTAAGACAACCACCAACAACAATCACCCATGTTCACTTACCTCAAAAATCACTAATATCACAGAAAACACTCATTTTTTTTAATAAACATTCACACAAAACTTATATTTGACAATATCTAAGCGCACTCACCTCACTACCACTAACACACGAGGTCACACCTCACAGGTCCGGCGAGGTCACCTCCAGTGACGTCACACTCCCATCTGTGTTTACTTGGTGGTTAGTAACATCACACCCAACCCACCTTGTTTCAACCTGTTGTACCCTACATTATCTAAGAACACTATATCCAAGACGATTACCAGATAATAATACACAGACACCCACAACTTATACATTTCAAACACAAATTTAAGACATGAGACATACACACCAAATCTAAGACATTCACCTCCAACTAAGACATACACATCTTAACTAAGACATACACCAAAACCTATACTTGACATATTTGCTGTATGAATATTCATACCACATTTATCATTTCTCACCTATGTTGCATATTACATTCCTCATCCACATCATCCCTGTAACACCCTTCCTTATTCATCCGTATATCACCTAGAGATGTTTTAACCCCGACGACCCATCACGACGTAGGAGCCCGAGCAACCATCACCACTCCAACACCACCTACTACACTCTGGCTCCTAATGTCATGATGGGACGTCGGGGTTAAAACATCTCTAGGTGATATACGGATAAATAAGGAAGGATGTTACAGGGATGATGTGGATGAGGAATGTGATATGCAACATAGGTGTGAAATGATAAATGTGGTATGAATATTCATACAGCAAATATGTCAAGTATAGGTTTTGGTGTATGTCTTAGTTAAGATGTGTATGTCTTAGTTGGAGGTGAATGTCTTAGATTTGGTGTGTATGTCTCATGTCTTAAATTTGTGTTTGAAATGTATAAGTTGTGGGTGTCTGTGTATTATTAGTTTTTTTGTGATGGTGATGTGTTACAGTGCACATGTTATGTTATAGATGATGGTGGAAGTGTCTTGGTATTTTTGTGTATGTCTTATTTTTGTGCGAATGTTTAAAAATAAGTGTTTTCAGTGATCATAGTAGTTTTGAGATGCATGATCTTAGATTTTTGGTGATCTTGGTCATGAGTGTTCATAGATGAAGGTAAACATGATATGGAATTGGTGATCGTGATTTTTGTGTGAATAATTATAAAAATGAGTGTTTTCTGTGATATTAGTGGTGGAGTCATAAAATCTGGTAATCGTCTTGGATATAGTGTTCTTAGATAATGTAGGGTACAACAGGTTGAAACAAGGTGGGTTGGGTGTGATGTTACTAACCACCAAGTAAACACAGATGGGAGTGTGACGTCACTGGAGGTGACCTCGCCGGACCTGTGAGGTGTGACCTCGTGTGTTGGTGGTAGTGAGGTGAGTGCGCTTAGATATTGTCAAATATGATTTTTTGTGTGAATGTTTATAAAAAAAATGAGTGTTTTCTGTGATATTAGTGATTTTTGAGGTAAGTGAACATGGGTGATTGTTGTTGGTGGTTGTCTTAGATTCATGTGTGTACAAGATATGTTTTCAGTTGATGGTGATCATGTACTAAGTGTTTGCGTATTAGGTTTGTGTTCAAGTTTTTCTTTTTTTTTTTGCGCCCATGGGGAGGGAGTTCTTGATTATAGTGATTTGAGGGAATTTCTATAAAATGGATGTTAGCTGGTGATGCTAAATTTAGATTCTGGTGATTTTGACGGTGTTTTGGTAGTATTCAGTGGTGATTTGGTAGTAATCAGTAGTGTTTTGGGAGTAATCGGAGGTGTTTGATGGTGTTTTTTTTGAAGGTGTTCAAATGTTGTGCAGAGTATTTTTTGAAGATGATCAGTGGTGTTTTGGTGATGTTCAGAGTTGGTTCAAAGTTAGTCAGTGTGTTAGTTATGGTATTGTCTCATGTCATAAGTGTATGAGTTAGTTTTTTTTTTGTGCTAATGTTGTAAAGTCTGGAGAATGAGGGAGGAGTTTGGTGGATGAGATGTAATTTCGGTTAATGAAATGTGTAAGTGTGAATGAGAATGTAAATTGGCGGGTGAGTTAGAGAAGATAAAATGTTATGTGATCTTAGTAAAAGTATAGATAGTTTTAGTGATCTTCGTTATGATGTTGTTTTAAGAGAATGTGTACAAAAATGTGTGATGTTAGTGGAGGGGTTATAGAATTTGGTAAACGTCTTGATTGTGGTGATCTTAGATATTGGAGATATAACAGATTGAAACAAGTAACTTCCTCTCGTTAAGTTAAATGAAGTAAAAGTGGGGTGTGATGTCGCTGATCGCCAAGTAAACGCAGGATGGAGTGTGATGTCATGGGAGGTATCCCTATCTGTGCTGGTATGTGTTGGTGGTAGTGAGAGGAGTGTATTAGATATTGTATGGAGTTGGTGATTGTGATTTTTTGTGTGAATGTTTATAAAAATGAGTGTTTTCTGCGATCTTAGCGGTTTTGAGGTGAGTGGGATCTTCTTGGTTATAGTGATTTGAGGGGATTTCTATAAAATGGGTGTTAGTTGGTGGTGATGACCTTAGTTTCTGGTGATTTTTAGTGTTGTTTGGGCAGTAATCGGTGCTGTTTTGGTAGTATTCAGTGGTGTTTTGGGAGTATTCAAAGGAGTTTTGATGATGTTTTTGGTGTTGTACAAAGTAAAGTGTGGTGTGTGTGGGTGTGTTTGTGTTAGATTTGGTAAAATGTCTCATGTCATAAGTGTATGAGTTAGTTTTTGTGATAATGTTGTAAAGTCTGGAGATTGAGGGAGTAGTATGGTGGATGAGTTGTAATTTCAGTTAATGAAATGTGTAAGTGTAGATAAATTAGAGATGATAAATCTTATTTGGGAGTATTCAAAATGATATTTTGGAAGTGCTTCAGCGTTGTTTGGAAATGTTCAGTGGTGTTTATGTGAGTATTCAAATGATTTATGAGAGTGTTCGAAGTAATCTTGGGGTTGTTCTGTAGTGAGATGATAAAGGTTGTGGATGAGTGAATATTTCTTAAGTGGATTTGAGATGGGTGATGAGATGCATTTGTGGATGTGAAATGTGATTTTTGTGTTTGTTTTGAAGAGGTGTGTTGGGAGACTGGTGAGTGGATGTGAAGAAATGTGGGTGAGATGGAGAGGGGTTTCGGGAGGGTTGTATTAGAAATTTAATGAAATATGGAGGGGGGGGATTTTACTGAAAATAAAGGTAATGTTTGAATATTTTAAAAGAAATTATAGAAGTGAAAAGCTATGATGCATTGGAAAAGAATGGAGGGTGTAGAAACATATCGCAGTAGTTGGGTAGTGAGATGATTAGTTGTTGTGAGTATATTATCAATTTATGTGGATACAAGGAGATGAGTATGGAGAGGATTTTATTAGAATTTTAATAATGTAGGGAGGAATGTGTATTACATTTTAAGATTCAATTAAAAGAAGGGGAAAAATTTGTATCGAAAGAGGAAAAATTGTGAATAAATTGGTAAGTGTTGTGGGTGTTGTGGGTTGTTGTTGTGGGTGTTGTGGGGTGTTGTGGGTTGTGGGTGTTGTGGGGTGTTGTGGGTTGTGGGTGTTTTGGGTGTTGTGGGTTGTGGGTGTTGTTGACGAACTAGAGATATCGAAAAGATGTTATAAGTGGGTTGTTGTGACTTTTTCTGATGAAATTAGTTAAAACGAACAAAAATTGTGGGTTGTGGGTGATGTGGGTTGTGGGTGTTGTGGGTGATGTTGTCGAACTAGAGATAACAAAAAAGTTGTTATAAGTGGGTTGTTGTTGTGGGTGTTGTGGGATGTGGGTGTTGTGGGTTGTGGGTGTTGTTGTGACTTTTTCTGATGAAATTAGTTAAAACGAGAAAAAATTGTGGGTTGTGGGTGTTGTGGGGTGTTGTGAGTTGTGCGTGTTGTGGGGTGTTGTGGGTTGTGGGTGTTGTTGTCGAACTAGAGATACCGAAAATATGTTATAAGTGGGTTGATGTTGTGACTTTTTCTGATAAAATTAGTTAAAACGAGAACAAAAAATTGTGGGTTGTGGGTGTTGTGGGTTGTGGGTGTTGTGGGGTGTGGGTGTTGTTGTGACTTTTTCTGATGAAATTAGTTAAAACGAGAAAAAATTGTGGGTTGTGGGTGTTGCGGGGTGTTGTGGGTTGTGGGTGTTGTTGTCGAACTAGAGATACCGAAAAGATGTTATAAGTGGGTTGATGTTGTGACTTTTTCTGATAAAATTAGTTAAAACGAGAACAAAAAATTGTGGGTTGTTGGTGTTGTGGGTTGTGGGTGTTGTTGTCGAACTAGAGATATCGAAAAGATGTTATAAGTGGGTTGTTGTTGAGACTTTTTCTGATGAAATTAGTTAAAACGAGAACAAAAAATTGTGGGTTGTGGGTGTTGTGGGGTGTGGGTGATGTGGGTTGTGGGTGTTGTGGGGTGTGGGTGTTGTGGGTTGTGGGTGTTGTTGTCGAACTAGAGATACCAAAAAAGATGTTATAAGTGGGTTGTTGTTGTGACTTTTTCTGATGAAATTAGTTAAAACGAGAACAAAAAATTGTGGGTTGTGGGTGTTGTGGGTTGTGGGTGTTGTTGTCGAACTAGAGATGCCAAAAAAGATGTTATAAGTGGGTTGTTGTTGTGGGTGTTGTGGGATGTGGGTGTTGTGGGTTGTGGGTGTTGTTGTGACTTTTTCTGATGAAATTAGTTAAAACGAGAAAAATTTGTGGGTTGTGGGTGTTGTGGGTGTTGTGGGTGTTGTGGGTTGTGGGTGTTGTTGTCGAACTAGAGATACCGAAAAAGTGGTTATAAGTTGTGGGTTGTTGTTGTGACTTTTTCTGATGAAATTAGTTAAAACGAGAAAAAAATTGTGGGTTGTGGGTTGTGGGCGTTGTTGTCGAACTAGATATATCGAAAAAAGAAGTGATTCTGTTATAAGTGTTCGTGTGTGTTTGGATTGTGTTCATGTTTTTTGCACTCATGTTATATCTTAGTTGGAGGTGAGTGGGATCGTCTTGGTTATAGTGATTTGAGGGGATTTGTGTGAAAATGGGCGTTAGTCTGTGATGTTGATCTTAGTTTATGGTGATTATGGTGGTGTTTTGAGTGTATTCAGTGGTGTTTTAGTAGTATTCAGTGGTGTTTTAGTAGTATTCAGTGGTGTATTTGGGAGTACTCAAATGGTGTTTTGGAAGTGTTTCAGTGTTGTTTGGAAATGTTCAAAGGTGTTTTTGTGAGTATTCAAATGATTTATGAGAGTGTTTTGAAGGTGTTCAAAGTAAAGTGAGGTGTGTGTGCGTATTAACTTCGTAATATGTAAAATTGTGACTAGTGAATTTATCGAAAAGTGGTTGTAAATGTTGTGGTGACTTTTTCTGATGAAATAGTTAAAACGAGAAAAATTGTGGGTTATGAGTGAAAATTGTGAGGTGTTGGTGGGAGTGTGAGGGTTTGGGAGGGTGGGGAGGAGAGAGAGAAGGTTACTTCGTGGGGAGTGACCTGAGATGAAATAGTTAAAACGAGAAAAAAATGTCTAGACTTGTGTTGTGTTTTGTAAAGAAATTGTGGATTGTTGTGGGTATTAACGAAAAAAAAAATGTGAAATTATTTGGGTTATCCTGGGTTAAGAGTGAAAATGTTTTCCATATGTTGTATATGAAATGCATTGGTTGTATAATAAATAGTGTTATCCTGCATTTTAAGTTAATGTCTGCTCGACAAGATTCAGCTTGTATGTGTGGGGTCATCACGTGACGTCACTGTCATAGGGGGAAGTCGACAAGATTCAGCCTGTATGTGTGAGGTCATCACGTGACGTCACTGACCGCCGAGTAAACACAGGTGGGGTGATGTCACACTTGTTTAGACCTGTAGTAAGAGAGAGTACCATGCCCCATAGGAGTTCATTTGAATGCTTACCCCCCAGAGGGGAGAATCCAAAAACTCGATCCGAGGAGATGGAGGAGAAAACCTTGATCCAAGGAGATGGAGTCTTTGTATTATCGAGAAAACCTTGATCCGAGGAATTGGAGCAGAAATTTTGGGATTGGGTGAAAGTGGGAAGGAGAACCTCAAAAAACTTGATCCAAGGAGATGGAGTCTTTGTATTATCGAGAAAAAACTTGATCCAAGGAGATGGAGGAGAAATACTTGGGATGGGGGTGAAAGTGGGAGGGGGAACCTTAAAAACTTGATCCGAGGAGATGGAGTCTTTGATATCGAGAAAAACTTGATCCGAGGAGATGGAGTCTTTGTATTATCGAGAAAAAACTTGATCCAAGGAGATGGAGGAGAAATACTTGGGATGGGGGTGAAAGTGGGAGGGGGAACCTTAAAAACTTGATCCGAGGAGATGGAGTCTTTGATATCGAGAAAAACTTGATCCGAGGAGATGGAGTCTTTGTATTATCGAGAAAAAACTTGATCCAAGGAGATGGAGGAGAAATACTTGGGATGGGGGTGAAAGTGGGAGGGGGAACCTTGAAACT
This sequence comes from Cherax quadricarinatus, assembly GCF_038502225.1. Lineage (NCBI taxonomy): Eukaryota > Metazoa > Arthropoda > Malacostraca > Decapoda > Parastacidae > Cherax > Cherax quadricarinatus. The sequence goes on from NC_091308.1 coordinate 19,007,381, forward strand.
TGATCCGAGGAATTGGAGTCTTTGTATTATCGAGAAAAAAAATCGAAAAAATTTGGGGTGGGGGTGAAAGTGGGAGGGGCAATCCAAAAAACTTGATTCGAGGAAGAGGAGAGCACAATAAAATGAAATTCAAAAAAAATTCGAAAAAAATCGGAAAAAAATTCGGGGAGCGGGAGCGATCCGGACGACGCTGCAGAAGGCGCAGCAGAAGGCGCAGCAGAAGGCGCGGGCGGGCGCGACGGACGGGCGCGAGGGGCGCGGGCGGGCGCGAGGGGCACGGCGGGCGGGTGGGTCGGCGCAAGGGCGGGGGCGGGTGGGGGTCGCGGGGGGCGCGGTTGGGGGTTCGTGGGGGCGCGGGGGCGCGGGCGTGGGGGGCGCGGGGGCGCGGGCGTGGGGGGCGCGGGGGCGCGGGTGGGGGGTCGTGATTGGGGGGCGTGAGTGGGGGTCGTGGGTGGGGTCATAGGTGGGGGGTTGAGGGT
>NC_091308.1:19012859-19032859 GCF_038502225.1 Cherax quadricarinatus
CAACCTCAGGGCACCATAACCCCAGTACCTTGAACCTCAGGGCACGATAACCCCAGTATTCTGAACCTCATGGCACGATAACCCCAGTACCCTGAACTTCAGGGCACGATAACCCCAGTACCCTGAACCTCAGGGAACGATAACCCTAGTACCCTGAACTTCAGGGCACCATAACCCCAGTACCCTCAACCTCAGGGCACCATAACCCCAGTACCTTGAACCTCAGGGCACGATAACCCCAGTATTCTGAACCTCAGGGCACGATAACCCCAGTACCCTGAACTTCAGGGCACGATAACCCCAGTACCCTGAACCTCAGGGAACAATAACCCTAGTACCCTGAACTTCAGGGCACCATAACCCCAGTACCCTCAACCTCAGGGCACCATAACCCCAGTACCTCGAACCTCAGGACACGATAACCCCAGTATTCTGAACCTCAGGGCACGATAACCCCAGTACCCTGAACCTCATGGCACGATAACTCCAGTACCCTGAACCTCAGGGGACGATAACCCTAGTACCCTGAACCTCAGGGAACGATAACCCTAGTACCCTGAACCTCAGGGCACGATAACCCCAGTACCCTCAACCTCAGGGCACCATAACCTCAGTACCCTCAACCTCAGGGCACGATAATCTCAGTACCCTGAGCATCAGGGCACGATAACCCTCATTACCCTGAACCTCAGGACTCTCAAGGAGCTCAATAACTAACCTCAAAGCCCTCAGGAGAAAATAGAGTACTGGAGGAACACCCTCGCGAATCCCAGGAGCTTTAGACCTGCACTTTTAGGTGCAGGTATATATATATATATATATATATATATATATATATATATATATATATATATATATATATATATATATATATATATATATATATATATATATATATATATATATACATATATATATATATATATATATATATGTATATATATATATATATATATATATATATATATATATATATATATATATATATATATATATATATATATATATATATATACATATATATATATATATATGTATATATATATATATATATATATATATATATATATATATATATATATATATATTTATATATATATATATATATATATATATATATATATATATATATATAGGTTGGTAGACAGCAACCGCCCAGGGAGGTACTACCGTCCTGCCAAGTGAGTGTAAAACGTAAGCCTGTAATTGTTTTACACGATGGTAGGATTGCTGGTGTTTTTTTTTCTGTCTCATAAACATGCAAGGTTTCAGGTACGTCTTGCTACTTCTGCTTACACTTAGGTCACACTACACATACATGTACAAGCATATGTATACACACCCCTCTGGGTTTTCTTCTATTTTCTTACTAGCTCTTGTTCTTGTTTATTTCCTCTTATCTCCATGGGGAAGTGGAACAGAATTCTTCCTCCGTAAGCTATGCGTGTTGTAAGAGGCGACTAAAATGCCAGGAGCAAGGGGCTAGTAACCCCTTCTCCTGTATATATTACTAAATATGAAAGGAGAAACTTTTGTTTTTCCTTTTGGGCCACCCCACCTCGGTGGGATACGGCTGGTGTGTTGAAAGAAAGATATATATATATATATATATAAATATATATATATATATATATATATATATATATATATATATATATATATGCAATAAGATCACAGTAAACAGGTGATTTCAGAATATGCAAAACAACCACTGTGAAAGAATAGAGAAATTCCAAGCGCTTTCGTGACTACTCACATTATCAAGGAACATTGTTCCTTGATAATGTGAGTAGTCACGAAAGCGCTTGGAATTTCTCTATTCTTTCACAGTGGTTGTTTTGTATATATATATATATATATATATATATATTATATATATATATATATATATATATATATATATATATATATATATATATATATATATATATATATATATATATATATATATATATATAATGCAAATTATGGGACCCATAGCCTCAGAGAAGTGGATAAAAAGGCTTCGAGGAAGAATATTTGGATTTCTTCCTGAAGCCGTCTGAATATTCCACTTCCCCTACCACCCCATCTTTTCAGCTTGTTTTACCAATATGTTTATTTTATTACATAATATGGTGCAAAAGATACATTACATGAAGTTTGAGGGATACATTCAAGTACATATTGCTATGTGTGTATCACGTATGATAATGCGAAAATCTCATCCAGCTCCTTAGAACTGGGGCGCGTGCCCAAGATACAGCAGGCATTACCCCTTTGAGCAGCAGTGCTGAGTCGCTGGAACAGAAAACTAGCTGCCCTGGGACCCCTAGTTACCCTGATGAGTCTTTTACCTAGCTCCTTTAGGAACTTAGATGCACTCTTTCCCCATGAGCCAAGGGTCTCTGAGCCTTTGAGAGCAAACATATAATGATGGGCAAGTTCACCGTATTTTCTAGACTTTTGGAACTCCTTGAAGCTGGAAGCTGCCCCTACCTCCTCCCTGGTGTACTGGAGATAGGTATCAGCCAATGTAGATGCACATGTGTAGTCCCACACCACCACCTGCTTGCCGTCCGTACAGATTTCAAGGGTGACACTATCTGGAAGTTTTTGGCTGCCATCAGATCTGCATAGTTGGGCTGGCTCCCTTATTGTTGGGCGTCTGGCTGTTGTGAGGCTTCTCTTGACAATGTTATTAACCTCTTCATGCCATGCAATCTTTGACTCGGATCTACGGCACACGAGACCGTGGTACCCGAATCGCTCTGCCGCTTCACTGCCGCAAATACACCTGTGCCCGGCGACAACAGGGGTGGCAAGTTGAAGGGCAACACCAATGTGGATAGTCTGTGGGTCGAGGCGTGTGCGAAGGCTTGAGTTGGGTACAGCCAACAGAGAGTCCCCAGCACGAGGAGCTCTCACTGCTGGGGGGTGGGCTCTATCCTTCCCCGACACACTCTGAAGCATTGTTGAGGCTATGTTCTCCACTACTGGGCCATCCCAGTGCGACTGTTTGTAGTTGTTGGCGGGAGCAGGTCTAGTTTCAGAGCCCGTTAGATTATCCCAGATCCTGGCTCCGTCAACGATCTGTTGGTCATGGACTCCAGTCTTGTCACTAAGATGTTTATGGAGAATCGCTGCTACAAGCCCACTGGATACAACACAAGAGGACAGGAAAGCAGGTAGCGCGATCTGTGATGATTTGCGGACACCAGTGCCTCCTAGCCTGACTGGAAGTGTAGCTTGGTCCCACTGCCCATCTTCTAGAGTAAGGTTGATTACTTTCGTAAAAGTATGCATCAGGATACTGTCGTATTCGTGCAGTATATGGATATCATATGAAGGCGCACACCTTAGAAAATATGTTAACCTGTTCAGACTCAAGCACTTTGTGAGAAGGCACAAGGCATCGTGGGTGCCAAGACTGCCTGTTCGTTGTTCCATCCTCCTCAACTCATTGGGGTGCTCCAAGCAAGACGATATTTGTGGGAGCTATGACTGATGCTCCTAGTAGTTTTGATGTCACTGCGTCGAACACGTGTTGGCTGAGATGATTTCACATTTGGATAGATTCAGTATGAGACCCATTTCCTGTCCCCGTGTTATATATATATATATATATATATATATATATATATATATATATATATATATATATATATATATATATATATATATATATATATATATATATATATATATACAGAGATGAGGGGAAAAGGGTGAGTGGTGCACTTAGGAGTCTGTGGAGACAAGAACTTTGTCCTTGGAGGCAAAGAGGGGAATGTATGAGAGTATAGTTTTACCAACGCTCTTATATGGGTGTGAAGCATGGGTGATGAATGTTGCAGCGAGGAGAAGGCTGGAGGCAGTGGAGATGTCATGTCTGAGGGCAATGTGTGGTGTGAATATAATGCAGAGAATTCGTAGTTTGGAAGTTAGGAGGAGGTGCGGGATTACCAAAACTGTTGTCCAGAGGGCTGAGGAAGGGTTGTTGAGGTGGTTCGGACATGTAGAGAGAATGGAGCGAAACAGAATGACTTCAAGAGTGTATCAGTCTGTAGTGGAAGGAAGGTGGGGTAGGGGTCGGCCTAGGAAAGGTTGGAGGGAGGGGGTAAAGGAGGTTTTGTGTGCGAGGGGCTTGGACTTCCAGCAGGCATGCGTGAGCGTGTTTGATAGGAGTGAATGGAGACAAATGGTTTTTAATACTTGACGTGCTGTTGGAGTGTGAGCAAAGTAACATTTATGAAGGGGTTCAGGGAAACCGGCAGGCCGGACTTGAGTCCTGGACATGTGAAGTACAGTGCCTGCACTCTGAAGGAGGGGTGTTAATGTTGCAGTTTAAAAACTGTAGTGTAAAGCACCCTTCTGGCAATACAGTGATGGAGTGAATGATGGTGAAAGTTTTTCTTTTTCGGGCCACCCTGCCTTGGTGGGAATCGGCCAGTGTGATAATAATAAAATAAAATATACAGAGTGACAACCTGGTAACAAGTAACAATGTTGGAAGTGTGAAACAGATCAGAAGAACCATTCTCAAATTAATGCATAGACACTAAGAGTCCCGATTTACTGTATCATATAAAACTGATTAAACTTGACCTACACAACCCAAAACTAATCTGAAGATACACCAACGTTGAAAGTTTGACGCCAGTCAGAAGAGGCATTCTCTAGTTATCCCACAAAAACGTCAGAGAAAGAAATAAAAGATTTGACAAGTACTCCCGGTCTTACTTTAAGGAGAATAATCAGTGACGGAAATAAGAAGAATATTGATTCGAGACAATTCAGGAAGACATGTGCGATACTGGTCAGATAAGTGGCTGCTGGAGCTCAACCCAAACAAATACAAGATCATGAAGATTGAAGAAGCAAAGAAGACCGGACATGGAGTACAGTCTAGGCTGTGAAACTTGTAAATACTTGTACATCTTGTCTCCTCGAGATTTGTTTTTGCAGAAATCGGCTGCCTTGCTCTTGCCCCTCACACCTCTGTCATCCCCCACAACCCCTCTCGCATACATCTCCCTCCCCCACTCTAATATCTTCCCCATCCCCCCCTAAAACTCATTCTCCACATAGAATACTAGTACACCTTCCCCCAACACCACCACTTCAACCCTACTCCCCCCCCACATTCAACTCCCACCTGCACCAAGCACACCTTCTCCCTCCACACCTCCCCATCCCTCGTCCCCACACTCCCCCCACAACCACCCCCTCTCACTCCCCACACTCCTTCAAAATTGCAAACACCTCGCACGGGTTGCTAATGACCTGTCTGACACGAAGGTAATTTACCGGTAACAGAGAGCGTGGGGGTCCAGCGACCGCCCGTACTGTAGTGACACCACCACTACCACCATCATCATCACCACTACCATCACCACCACCATCACCATTGACCACCACCAGTCACTACCCATATCACCACCAGTACCACCAGTCTCTACCACCTAAACCACCACCACCATTCACTACCACTATCACCACCACTACCACCAGCACCACCACCACTACCAGTCACTACCACTATCACCACCACTACCACCAGCACCACCACCACCACCAGTCACTACCACTATCACCTAAACCACCGCCAGTCACTACCGCTATCACCACCACTATCACCACTACCGACCCAAAATAAACAATGGCTCCATATATAGTACAAGCAAGCACTGTCTCTCAACCATCCAGCGAGGACAAACACTCCAGAAGGAGGAAGTTACAGCACTCTCTCAACTTCCTGGACGAGTCTCAACGTCTAGGCAGAGCAAGGAACATATGAACCTAAAAGAGATCACAAGAAAGAAGAGCAAAACTATGGAATGCAAACAAACGAAAGCTTATAGAAGTGATAGCAAATGCTATATTCCCTGAAGGAAATAACATAGTAAGAGGTAAGAGAGAAAGAAATGAAGAAAAGAAGTGAGAAGCTGCACAGCAGAGACAAAAGAAAGAGTCTAGAAAATAAAATATAAAAATCATTGAACATTCCACCGTCAGTCAGAAGATGACTGAGACGACATTACGAAGAGAATAACTGAGCAACAGTAGGAAGAGAAAAACTAAAAAAAAACAGTAGGAATATAAAAACTAAAGCAACAGTAGGAAGAGAATAACTGAGACAATAAAAGGAAAAGAATAACCGGGCAGTGACGGAAAGTTTGGATTATGGAACACAAGTAACGAAGAGAACTAAGGTAAAAACCTGTACAAAGAACACATATTAACAGTGTTGTGCAACACATGTGTCTTCACACATTAACAGTGTTGTGCAACACATGTGTCTTCACACATTAACAGTGTTGTGCAACACATGTGTCTTCACACATTAACAGTGTTGTGCAACACATGTGTCTTCACACATTAACAGTGTTGTACAACACATGTGTCTTCACACATTAACAGTGTTGTACAACACATGTGTCTTCACACATTAACAGTGTTGTACAACACATGTGTCTTCACACATTAACAGTGTTGTACAACACATGTGTCTTCACATATTAACAGCGTTGCGCAACTCATGTGTCTTCACACATCTGTCAGTGGTGTTTACCTTTTGGGTGAAGTACGAAGGTCAAACTACTGAGCTGGGAGAAAGGAGAAGAAATTGACTGGGAAATGGAAATGGATTTGCTAAATAAATGGAAATCACACAGAGGAGCACAAACTTGGAGAGGAAAACCCTGAAAGGCAATAACAGAGGACTTCACGAGTCACCATGTTAAAAAAGACACCAGAAGAATACAAGGAGAGGACGAACCAGCCTGACTAAATCTGGTTTCCACTTGTAGTGAAACGGACATGAATGCAATTTACTATATTTTTCGGCACATAAGACGCGCTTTCTTTTTACACGAAAAAGTCTTGGGAATTCACCATGCGCCTTACATGCTCAAAGTCAGGGTGAAGGGTAGGCTTTAGGTTACACTTTACCACAAAGAGGGTAACTGACCCATGAATTTCATTACTGATTCACCATTACGATACTTTTGTCGTGCGCCTTATATGCCGGAAAATACGGTAATACAGTGAAACACTAGGAACCAGCGGCCACGTGAGTTTCGCATTCTGACTTAGTGAAGCTGATGTACAGACGTACATGATGGAAGACGACAGAAAGGGACATCGTAATAAGATTCCAGAGGAATGGGGTTGCATTGAAAAAAGATAACTTGGAGACGTGTGAGGAAGAGAACATACCTGTGACATATCTTGTGATGAAGAAATATTTCCAGATATCGTCGTGAGTCACTTAGATATGTAATTTTCAACCTTGACCTGTTTTTATTATATCCCTGGTAATGAAAGTGTTCTTGCATGCCTTGGTTAAGCTTTGTTGTATTTTGTATATAGTGCTCACGCCCCTTCATGTTCTCAATTCTTCATGTGGCAGATGACTAGGCTCTCTCATTCTTTCTCAGATAACTTATGTGCCACGACTCAGGCACTACTTTCACGAGCATCGGCTTACTTTTGACTCGGTGAGGGTTCAACACCTGCATCGCGTACTCAACACCAGGATGGACACAGTTATGAGCTAAAGAATGGTTTGAATGAGTCTCAGATAAATTTCGTAAATGTCACTTTTATGTGTAGAATCCTGGCTTGTGTTTGATGTTATTCTTTTAACGTGTGCTGCTGCAATAGAAGAGTTTGGATTAATTATTATTCTAAGGTCTTTTTTCTTTTCTTTCCCTCTGCCTTCTTAGAATACCTGTGACGTAACTTTTGGCATTGCCCTCGCGTGTTCCCATTGTTTTCATCACTCATCTCTGCTTTGCTACTTCACCTTCATTCACTTGCTAAAGGGTATCCCATGAGTAGTCAAGGAAATAGCAAGGGAAATGAGATTGTATATTTCGATTCTTAACTGGAGTCCAACTGATGACGTCCTTGTAGTAGTTGATATAAACTACGTGTGGTGGGCACAACGGCTGTGGATTTGCCCATATTCTTATTTAAACACAAATGAGCTTGTTACAAGACCATCATCAACAACGCCTCTGTGATGCACTGGAGCACGGCTTCAGGTCACAGGGACTGACCTAGAGTGAGCACTACCATGCGTGAAGCAAGACAGGAAAGGAAGATAATGCCTTGAATCGGCGCTCGTTCATATAAGAAACACCATCACCCAGAACCAGGGAAGTTTCCAGTCGACGGGACCCCTGGTTCACATGTTCTTAAGCACAAACCGCTTTCCTGGTCCCTGGTTCACATGTTCTTCAGCATATACCGCCTTCCTGACCACCTGGTTCACATGTTCTTCAGCACATACTGCTTTCCTGGCCTCTGGTTCACATGTTCTTCAGCATATACCGCCTTCCCGACCTTCTGGTTCACATGTTCTTCAGCACATACCGCCTTCCTGACCCCTGGTTCTCATGTTCTTCAGCACATACCACCTGCCCGACCTCTGGTTCTCATGTTCTTCAACATACAGCGCCTTCGTGACCCCTGGTTCACGTGTTCCTCGGTACACACCACCCTCCTGACTTGACAGATTCGCACCTTACGATTCCTTGCCTTCCGCTCTTCCTAATATGCTGTATATATACCTGGAGTGTACCTGGAGGGTGTTTTGGGGGTCAACGCCCCGCGGCCCGGTCCATGCAGGCCTCGAGGCTTACCGTATACTCTGTATAGGCTTGAAAAGCACTAAACGAAAAACTTCAATATGGTTTTCTGTGCTACCATAGCGTATTTGCATGTTGTTCTCATGCTTAGCTCTGAGTCACCTGTTAAGCGGAGAATTGGAAGTTATTGTTATTGTCTCATGTCAATGATGCTCCTTCTATGTAGTCTTTGGAACATCCAAGAGTTTTAGTTTGGCATCTAGAAACTCTTAATTATTTCTCCTTATTGTTGGTGACGCTTCTCTGTTTCTTCCCTTTTCTGTCTCACTGCGTGATACCCTTTGTGTGTGTGTGTGTGTGTGTGTGTGTGTGTGTGTGTGTGTGTGTGTGTATTCATCTATTTGTGGTTGCTGCGGTTGTTTCACAGCTCCTGACCCCTTCTCTTCGCTGGTCGCTACTAGGCCCACTCTCTTCCTGCTCCATGAGCTTTATCGCATCACTTCTTAAAACTGTGCATGGAATCGGCCTCCACTACATCACTCTCCAGATTGTTTCACATTCTGACAACTCTATGACTAATGAAATACTTCTTAATATCCCTGTGACTTATCTGTGAGTACTCACCTTATTATGATTGCGGGGGTCGATTCACAGCTCCTGGCCCCGAGTCACAGCTCCTGTGTGTGTGTGTGTGTGTGTGTGTGTGTGTGTGTGTGTGTGTGTGTGTGTGTGTGTGTGTGTGTGTGTGTGTGTGTGTGTGTGTGTGTGTGTGTGTGTGTGTATGTGTGCATGAGTAAGCGGGGTTGCCAGCAGTCTTGACCTGCACTGACTCACAACAGCACCTCCAGGTTAGAGGTGCTGCACTTTCCCCTTCAGCTCCCTCCCCCCATCCTTTTCCCTTCAGTCCTTTCCCCTCCCTTAACTTCCTCCTCCTCCTCCTCCTCCCCTCTCCCTGCCTCTCTCACCTTTCCTCTTCCTTCCCCCCCATCCCCCTCCCTCCCGTCCACTCTTCCTCCTCCCCCTTGTTGTGCCCGACATCACCAAATGCCCGATAACTCCGACATCTGCCGACCCCCTATACCTTTCGCTCCCCCCCTACCCCTTCCCGAAAACCTACCTGCCGACACCTTCTGACACCCAACGCCTCCCTATATCCGACACCTCCCGACATCTTCCGAGCCGACACCGTCACCGCCACTTTCTAAGCCTTACCGTCGGTTCATGACGGCGCAAAATGTGGTTTTCATGATAAGAGTGCCGAGCAGCTGTCTCCCTCACCCTCACCCTCCCCCTCATCCTTCACCCTCACCTCTCACCCTCACTTTCGCCTCACCCTCATCCTTCACCCTCACGCTCCCCTCACCCTTACACCTCACTCTCACCGCTAACCCTCACCCTCGCTTCTCACCCTTACCTTCCCCTCACCTTCCCTTCACCCTCACCCTCACCCTTCACCCCTCACACTGTAACTATCATACAGAGTGAGGCTGCACCATACTATGGGTGTTCCCACACTGTAACCACCATACAGAGTGAGGTTGCAGCACACTGTGGGTGTCCACGTTCATTAAACGGTAACTAAAGAGAACGTATTACTCTTCTACCTTCCAGGATCCCCATACATTTCGCCTCCCTAACCCCGGAGGCTTAGAACGACCCCCATTCATCCTTCCCCGTTATTAATCAGTGTTGGGTGGCCAAGACGACTGCGACAACGACTACCGGAACCACTATCTCAAGACCTGAGCGAGGCACGCCACCTGACACACCACTGAGAGCTAAAATGAATATTGGAGTCTTGGTGTCAAGACCCAGGCAGTGAGTTTTGCCATCAGGTACATGCTGGATGACACCGTTTTGCCCACATGAATGAAAACAAAAACACAAGTTAGTAGATCAAGCTCTTTTGGGGGGTTGCAATATTTACACTCTTCCTCTGTGGGCACCTGCGATGCGTCATGACTTGAAGCTCTACGCTGAGAGAAACGTTGTCGCAGTAAAAGCTTGTTCTGTTTTATGTGTCTACACAGCACATGCTGAAAGCTTATGAACGAAGACCTCTGGGATACCATTGCTCACAACCGCAAGGACAAAGTGGGTAGGGGGGGTCGATTACTGAGTAGGGCGAAACGTGTGGCCGGGTCTCCCTAACACCTGCTGCTCCTGTTTTTCTTCACCGAACTGTAAATAAAGGACTTTTAAAATTGACCATCGAATGTAAATAGTCCACACCGCTCATCTGTCTTGGGTTATCCCGGGTTATTGAACTGTTCGGGGGGTTGTTTAACTCTCCTAAAATCAACCTCACTGGTCATCAGTGTCTGTCTATACCAGTCTTATAGTGAGCAATATCTGTCAGAAGTGCAGTTATGTAATGATCAACCAACTTCACCTCCACCGCTCTCATCACTGTTATCACTACAATCATCATCATCAGCAGTGACACAATCAGTGCCCCCACCTCCACCACCCACCGTAATACACACAATATATACGGCACACACTGTAATAGACACACTGAATATACACAACACACTGCAACACACACATACAATAAACACCACACATTGCAACACACACATACAATAAACACCACACACTGCAACACACACATACAATAAACACCACACACTGCAACACACACACACATACAATATACGCCACATATTCCAACATACGCAGTCTACATTGCAACATTCAGTCAGCGAACGATTTCCATCACGATTTTACAAGGTGATAATAACTTCTTCTAGCAATCAATAGAAAAAATGAACAATTTCCAAATAATTCAATTTTCTTGACACAGTACTAATACAGACCACAAGACACACTGCTAGTCCTGGTGGACATACACTGCCAGTCCTGGTGGACATACACTGCCAATACACAAATAACCCGCAAATAACTCCTTTTCTCCTCTGGGTTGTCTTTCTCTCTCCTGTCTCGTGTTTCTGTTCCTTCTTTATTTTATTTCACCACTTCCCCTTTCACGCACCTCGGTGCGCTTGCTCTCCCTCTGTGGGCATCTAGCTCTCTTGCAGTGCTCCCCTTCCTTTGTATTTGACTGGCTCGTCTTCCTTATTTCACACTTCTACCACTACCACTACTACTACCTCTTCTTCTTCTACTACAACTACTGATGAAATTAGACACATGTGCGGCGTCTGGTTGTCTTTGTTGTGGACGTTTCGCCATCCAGTGGCTGGCTGGATGGCGAAACGTCTACGGTGAGGATGCCCGGGTGTTGTGCGTGTGTCATTTCATCCTGTCGGTATTATATACAATTCTTGTACTACTACTACTACTACTACTACTACCACTACTACTACCTCCACCTCTTCCTGCCTATATATAGCCGTCCTGCTCCTCCTCTGTTAGTGTGACTTTGTCAATGGTCCAAGTCGGACCGAAACGTCGTCGTAAGCTTCTGTCTTTTATGTGCGGGTTATTTGTGTATCGTTCCAGTCACGGTATTGTGCCTTTTTGTTATTTATACACTGCCAATCCTGGTGGACATACACTGCCAGTCCTGGTGGACATACACTGCCAGTCCTGGTGGACATACACTGCCAGTCCTGGTGGACATACACTGCCAGTCCTGGTGAACATACACTGCCACTCCTGGTGGACATACACTGCCAGTCCTGGTGAACATACACTGCCACTCCTGGTGGACATACACTGCCAGTCCTGGTGGACATACACTGCCAGTCCTGGTGGACATACACTGCCAGTCCTGGTGGACATACACTGCCAGTCCTGGTGGACATACACTGCCAGTCCTGGTGGACATACACTGCCAGTCCTGGTGAACATACACTGCCACTCCTGGTGGACATACACTGCCAGTCCTGGTGGACATACACTGCCAGTCCTGGTGGACATACACTGCCAGTCCTGGTGGACATACACTGCCAGTCCTGGTGGACATACACTGCCAGTCCTGGTGGACATACACTGCCAGTCCTGGTGGACATACACTGCCAGTCCTGGTGGACATACACTGCCAGTCCTGGTGGACATACACTGCCAGTCCTGGTGGACATACACTGCCAGTCCTGGTGAACATACACTGCCACTCCTGGTGGACATACACTGCCAGTCCTGGTGGACATACACTGCCAGTCCTGGTGGACATACACTGCCAGTCCTGGTGGACATACACTGCCAGTCCTGATGGACATACACTGCCAGTCCTGGTGGACATACACTGCCACTCCTGGTGAACATACACTGCCAGTCCTGGTGGACATACACTGCCAGTCCTGGAGAACATACACTGCCACTCCTGGTGGACATACACTGCCAGTCCTGGTGGACATACACTGCCAGTCCTGGTGGACATACACTGCCAGTCCTGGTGGACATACACTGCCAGTCCTGGTGGACATACACTGCCAGTCCTGGTGGACATACACTACCAGTCCTGGTGGACATACACTGCCAGTCCTGGTGGACATACACTGCCAGTCCTGGTGGACATACACTGCCAGTCCTGGTGGACATACACTACCAGTCCTGGTGGACATACACTGCCAGTCCTGGTGGACATACACTGCCAGTCCTGGTGGACAAACACTACCAGTCCTGGTGGACATACACTGCCAGTCCTGGTGGACATACACTACCAGTCCTGGTGGACATACACTGCCAGTCCTGGTGGACATACACTACCAGTCCTGGTGGACATACACTGCCAGTCCTGGTGGACATACACTGCCAGTCCTGGTGGACATACACTACCAGTCCTGGTGGACATACACTGCCAGTCCTGGTGGACATACACTGCCAGTCCTGGTGGACATACACTACCAGTCCTGGTGGACATACACTGCCAGTCCTGGTGGACATACACTACCAGTCCTGGTGGACATACACTGCCAGTCCTGGTGGACATACACTACCAGTCCTGGTGGACATACACTGCCAGTCCTGGTGGACATACACTACCAGTCCTGGTGGACATACACTGCCAGTCCTGGTGGACATACACTGCCAGTCCTGGTGGACATACACTGCCAGTCCTGGTGGACATACACTGCCAGTCCTGGTGGACATACACTGCCAGTCCTGGTGGACATACACTACCAGTCCTGGTGGACATACACTGCCAGTCCTGGTGGACATACACTGCCAGTCCTGGTGGACATACACTGCCAGTCCTGGTGGACATACACTGCCAGTCCTGGTGGACATACACTGCCAGTCCTGGTGGACATACACTGCCAGTCCTGGTGGACATACACTGCCAGTCCTGGTGGACATACACTGCCAGTCCTGGTGGACATACACTGCCAGTCCTGGTGGACATACACTGCCAGTCCTGGTGGACATACACTGCCAGTCCTGGTGGACATACACTGCCAGTCCTGGTGGACATACACTGCCAGTCCTGGTGGACATACACTGCCAGTCCTGGTGGACATACACTGCCAGTCCTGGTGGACATACACTGCCAGTCCTGGTGGACATACACTGCCAGTCCTGGTGGACATACACTGCCAGTCCTGGTGGACATACACTGCCAGTCCTGGTGGACATACACTGCCAGTCCTGGTGGACATACACTGCCAGTCCTGGTGGACATACACTGCCAGTCCTGGTGGACATACACTGCCAGTCCTGGTGGACATACACTGCCAGTCCTGGTGGACATACACTGCCAGTCCTGGTGGACATACACTGCCAGTCCTGGTGGACATACACTGCCAGTCCTGGTGGACATACACTGCCAGTCCTGGTGGACATACACTGCCAGTCCTGGTGGACATACACTGCCAGTCCTGGTGGACATACACTGCCAGTCCTGGTGGACATACACTGCCAGTCCTGGTGGACATACACTGCCAGTCCTGGTGGACATACACTGCCAGTCCTGGTGGACATACACTGCCAGTCCTGGTGGACATACACTGCCAGTCCTGGTGGACATACACTGCCAGTCCTGGTGGACATACACTGCCAGTCCTGGTGGACATACACTGCCACTCCTGGTGGACATACACTGCCAGTCCTGGTGGACATACACTGCCAGTCCTGGTGGACATACACTGCCAGTCCTGGTGGACATACACTGCCAGTCCTGGTGGACATACACTACCAGTCCTGGTGGACATACACTGCCAGTCCTGGTGGACATACACTGCCAGTCCTGGTGGACATACACTACCAGTCCTGGTGGACATACACTGCCAGTCCTGGTGGACATACACTACCAGTCCTGGTGGACATACACTGCCAGTCCTGGTGGACATACACTACCAGTCCTGGTGGACATACACTGCCAGTCCTGGTGGACATACACTGCCAGTCCTGGTGGACATACACTACCAGTCCTGGTGGACATACACTGCCAGTCCTGGTGGACATACACTGCCAGTCCTGGTGGACATACACTACCAGTCCTGGTGGACATACACTGCCAGTCCTGGTGGACATACACTACCAGTCCTGGTGGACATACACTGCCAGTCCTGGTGGACATACACTACCAGTCCTGGTGGACATACACTGCCAGTCCTGGTGGACATACACTACCAGTCCTGGTGGACATACACTGCCAGTCCTGGTGGACATACACTGCCAGTCCTGGTGGACATACACTGCCAGTCCTGGTGGACATACACTGCCAGTCCTGGTGGACATACACTGCCAGTCCTGGTGGACATACACTACCAGTCCTGGTGGACATACACTGCCAGTCCTGGTGGACATACACTGCCAGTCCTGGTGGACATACACTGCCAGTCCTGGTGGACATACACTGCCAGTCCTGGTGGACATACACTGCCAGTCCTGGTGGACATACACTGCCAGTCCTGGTGGACATACACTGCCAGTCCTGGTGGACATACACTGCCAGTCCTGGTGGACATACACTGCCAGTCCTGGTGGACATACACTGCCAGTCCTGGTGGACATACACTGCCAGTCCTGGTGGACATACACTGCCAGTCCTGGTGGACATACACTGCCAGTCCTGGTGGACATACACTGCCAGTCCTGGTGGACATACACTGCCAGTCCTGGTGGACATACACTGCCAGTCCTGGTGGACATACACTGCCAGTCCTGGTGGACATACACTGCCAGTCCTGGTGGACATACACTGCCAGTCCTGGTGGACATACACTGCCAGTCCTGGTGGACATACACTGCCAGTCCTGGTGGACATACACTGCCAGTCCTGGTGGACATACACTGCCAGTCCTGGTGGACATACACTGCCAGTCCTGGTGGACATACACTGCCAGTCCTGGTGGACATACACTGCCAGTCCTGGTGGACATACACTGCCAGTCCTGGTGGACATACACTGCCAGTCCTGGTGGACATACACTGCCAGTCCTGGTGGACATACACTGCCAGTCCTGGTGGACATACACTGCCAGTCCTGGTGGACATACACTGCCAGTCCTGGTGGACATACACTGCCAGTCCTGGTGGACATACACTGCCACTCCTGGTGGACATACACTGCCACTCCTGGTGGACCACTGCTCCTGGTGGACATACACTGCCAGTCCTGGTGGACATACACTGCCAGTCCTGGTGGACATACACTGCCACTCCTGGTGGACTGGCAGTGTAAGTGTAAAAAACGCAGAGTGCGGGTTATGTCCTTTTATTATGAAGACGTTTTCCCCACTAGTTGCTTTACTAATTCACAATAAAAGGTCATAACCCACAGTATGAGTCCTATTTACATATTGTTGGTATATCCTACCACTTTATTACCTGAACTGGCAGTGTATGCTTTAGCGGTGATACACTGCGGGACTGTTTACAACAGCATATGAGAAACAGCTATAAGTTGTACAGCAAGCTATCAGTGAGCTGAGTTGTTATGAAGGTTAGCTTTTAGTCTCGTAATCGCAGGGAGAAGGGTCAGAGGGGTAGAAACGAAGCTATAAATCTTATTTGCAGAGACCACAGACCAGAGCAGTAATGATATGATTTAGGACACCAGCAGTGGCAGTCTTGAAGAAAGAGGTGTTGGCTATGATTACCTGTGTATCGTCGGGTATAGTGGATTGCCTCTCCAAGGCCTGGGTCTTGCCGCCCAACTCCTGCTCCCCTCCACCCCATTACTTGCCACCCATCGGCTGCCCACTACCACAAACACCACCTCAAGAATAACAGGTGTATGTGTGACGGGTGTGTGTGTGTAAATGTGACAGGTGTGTGTGTGTGTGTGTGTGTGTGTGTGTGTGTGTGTGTGACGGCGGTGGGTCTACCACCCTGGCCGCTGGTGATTTGTACTCTAATTTGTATAACATTAGGCCGGGCTCGTACGCCACTTCTCGCGGCCGCTGGAGGCGCTGGCTCGCTCAGGTGTGTGGCCATACGGAGCATCCAAACCCACCTGGCGGCCACGATGGCCACCTTAGCGATCTGGCCACCCCCTCACCCCCTCATGCAAGCCATCAACACCACTGGTGGCGCTGCAGAGGCGGCTGCAGCACGCAGAGTCCTGCAGCAGGAGGGATAAACACCTCTAAGGTTCATGAGGCGCGGGCCGGCAACTTGCTTGGTTTTGGTGAGCACCTACCTTATAAGTGCTTATTTTTTGCCCGGCCTGGACCGGCGCGGTCTCCAGACATATTGTCATGTAAATTGCTTTTAATTGTACTGGATGTGGTATTAGCGCGATGAGCGAGATAGGCAGCTTGTCGAAGAGGTGGGTCGAGCCTATAGCAGGAGCGGAGGCAGGAACAGCATGACGAAGGGCAGCAGGACTAGCAACAGCAGCAGCAACAACAACAGCTGCATCTGACAGAGGAGGGGGCAGCAGGGGTAGCCATCAGGGGAAAGGGTCAGTAGGGGTAGAAGCCAGGGGAAGGGACAGCAGGAGTAGCAGCAAGGGAAGGGACAGCAGGAGAAGGGACAGTAGGGGAAGGGGTAGCAGGAGAAGGAGCAGCAAGGGAAGAAGCAGCAGGGGATGGGGTAGCAGGGGAGGGGGCAGTAGGGGTAGCAGCATGGAAAGGGGCAACAGAGGAAGGAGCAGCAGGGGGAGGGGCAGCAGGGGAAAGGGCATCAGGGAAGGGGCAGCATAGGTAGGAGCAGGGAAATGGGTAGCAGGGAAAGGGACAGCAGGGAAAGGAGCAGCAGGGGTAGCAGCAGGGAAGGGACAGAAGAAGTAGCAGCATGGGAAGGGCAGCAAGGAAAGGGACAGGAGGGGTAGCAGCAAGTGAAGGGGGAGCAGAGGAAGGGGAAGCAGGGGCAGCAACAGAGGAAGGGGTGGCTTGGGAAGGGGCAGCAGGGGAAGGGGCAGCAGGGGAAGGGGCAGCAGGGGAAGGAGCAGCAGGGAAAGAGGCAGCAGGGGAAGGGGCGGCAGGGGAAGGGGCAGCAGGGGAAGGGGCAGCAGGGGAAGGGAATGGTTGGTCTTGTATAATACGCACATCGCTGCCACACACACATTCCTGGCTACGGGAACACGGCCACCACGCACTGGCGCGACCCCTGGTCCCTCTGGCCCACTCCTGGTCCACCCCTGGCCCTCCACACACCTGTACTGGCCAGTCCCAGTCCCTCTGGCCCATTCCTGGCCCTCCACACATCTGGGCTGCCTACTACTTCTGTTACATGGCCACCTTGGCTCACAACACTCCTGTAATGACCAGGACAGATTTATTCTGTCCCAAGCTGGCCCACCATACATCTGTACTGGTCACTACTGCAGTTCATGTCACCAACTGGTAACATTAACATCTGTTAACATAAACATTTGGTAACATTAACATCTGTTAACACTAACATTTGCTAACATTAACATCTGGTAACATTAGCATCTGGTAACATCAATATCTCTTAACATTAACATTTATTAATATTAACATCTGTTAACATTAACATCTGGTAATATTAACACCTGGTAATATTAACATCTAATAACATTAACATCTGCTAAAATTAATATTTGTTAACATTAACATCTGATTACATTTACATCTGGTAACTTTAACATCTGGAAACATTAATATCAAGCAACATTTTCATATTCTAACATTCACAGCTGCTAACATCTAGTAATATTGTCATCTGATAACATCTAGTAACATCTGGTAACACTATCATATAGAAATACTGTCTAGTAACACTGTTGTCTGATAACACTGTCGTCTAATAACACTCATCTAGTAGCACTCATCTAGTCACTTATCTAGTAACACTCATCTAGTAACATTCATCTAGTAAGACGTATCTAATAACGCTCATCTAGTAATACTCATCTAGTAACACTCGTCTAGTAACACTTATTTGGTAACACTTATCTAGTAACACTCACCTAGTAGTGCTCATCTAATAACGCTTATCTAGTAACGCTTATCTAGTAATCCTCATCTAGTAACGTTTATCTAGTAACACTTACCTAGTAACATTCATCTAGTAACGTTCATCTAGTAATGCTCATCTAGTAACACCGTCATCTAGTAAGGATGGAAGTCGTTCCGTTATCTAAGCATTTTGACCCATAAAGTAATCAATTGCTTTTGACAGTATAAAGTCAAATATATCTCTATATACACAAAGGCTGGTTAACCAACACTGTACTGATATATATAATGTCGACTGTTTGAATGTATCCAGCTCTGCCTGGGTGTGTTTGGTGCCTCGGAGTTTAAGTAAGTTAATGTGAACATCTCTTACTTGAATAGTACTTCCGATGGTTTCAAAGGTTTTCTTTCCTGCACCTTCCTTGTCAGGAGGCAGGTCTGGGGTCTCACACTCTTGCACCTGCTTTATCAGGAGGCAGGTCTGAGGTCTCACACTCTTGCACCTGCTTTATCAGGAGGCAGGTCTGGGGTCTCACACTCTTGCACCTGCTTTATCAGGAGGCAGGTCTGGGGTCTCACACTCTTGCACCTGCTTTATCAGGAGGCAGGTCTGGGGTCTCACACTCTTGCACCTGCTTTATCAGGAGGCAGGTCTGGGGTCTCACACTCTTGCACCTGCTTTGTTTGGAGGTATGTTAGGAGGGGGGGGGGTCACACACACACACCCGGCATCTTCCTTGTCAGCAAAGAAATGAGTGAAAAACTGAAGTCTCAATATGACTTTGTGTTCATTGAGCCTCAAAACCTTGTCATTATCTGCAAGATTTCTGACATAACCTAAACCCTGCTTGACTTCGAAAAAGTCATTGACAACATGCCCATACTCTCTGCCCCAGGCCCAGACTCATGGAAATCCATGTTCATAATGAGCTGCAAGAAACTCATATCATGCACCTCATATATTCTATGAAGAGGGAGCTGAGACAAGTGAGTAATCATCCCACAGTCGTTCAAAACAACAGACATAATCCCACTCCACAAAGGTGGTAGCAAAGTAATATCAAAGAACTATTCATCGATGGCACAAACTTCCCACATTATGAAAATTTCTGAAATGGTTTCAAGAAACCAGCATTGATTTAGAGCA
>NC_091308.1:19042859-19052859 GCF_038502225.1 Cherax quadricarinatus
GCACTTTCTCTAGTTTCTTTACGTGCTTGGCTAGGTGTGGGTTCCAAACTGGTGCCGCATACTCCATATGGGCCTAACGTACACGGTGTACAGGGTCCTGAACGATTTCTTATTAAGATGTCGGAATGCTGTTCTGAGGTTTGCTAGGCGCCCATATGCTGCAGCAGTTATTTGGTTGATGTGCGCTTCAGGAGATGTGCCTGGTGTTATACTCACCCCAAGATCTTTTTCCTTGAGTGAGGTTTGTAGTCTCTGGCCCCCTAGACTGTACTCCGTCTGCCGTCTTCTTTGCCCTTCCCCAATCTTCATGACTTTGCACTTGGTGGGGTTGAACTCCAGGAGCCAATTGCTGGACCAGGTCTGCAGCCTGTCCAGATCTCTTTGTAGTTCTGCCTGGTCTTCGATCGAATGAATTCTTCTCATCAACTTCACGTCATCTGCAAGCAGGGAGACTTCGGAGTCTATTCCTTCCGTCATGTCGTTCACAAATACCAGAAACAGCACTGGTCCTAGGACTGACCCCTGTGGGACCCCGCTGGTCACAGGTGCTCACTCTGACACCTCGCCACGTACCATGACTCGCTGCTGTCTTCCTGACAAGTATTCCCTGATCCATTGTAGTGCCTTCCCTGTTATCCCTGCTTGATCCTCCAGTTTTTGCACTAATCTCTTGTGTGGAACTGTGTCACACGCCTTCTTGCAGTCCAAGAAAATGCGATCCACCCACCCCTCTCTCTCTTGTCTTACTGCTGTCACCATGTCATAGAACTCCAGTAGGTTTGTGACACAGGATTTCCCATCCCTGAAACCATGTTGGCTGCGGTTGATGAGATCATTCCTTTCTAGGTGTTCCACCACTCTTCTCCTGATAATCTTCTCCATGACTTTGCATACTATACATGTCAGTGACACTGGTCTGTAGTTTAGTGCTTCATGTCTGTCTCCTTTTTTAAAGATTGGGACTACATTTGCTGTCTTCCATGCCTCAGGCAATCTCCCTGTTTTGATAGATGTATTGAATATTGTTGTTAGGGGTACACACAGCGCCTCTGCTCCCTCTCTCAGGACCCATGTAGAGATGTTATCCTGCCCCATTGCCTTTGAGGTATCTAGCTCACTCAGAAGCCTCTTCAATTCTTCCTTGGTTTTGTGTACTGTCTCCAGCACTTGGTGGTGTGCCCCACCTCTCTGTCTTTCTGGAGCCCCTTCTGTCTCCTCTGTGAACACTTCTTTAAATCTCTTGTTGAGTTCCTCACATACTTCACGGTCATTTCTTGTTGTCTCTCCTCCTTCCTTCCTTAGCCTGATTACCTGGTCCTTGACTGTTGTTTTCCTCCTGATGTGGCTGGATAACAGTTTCGGGTCAGATTTGCCTTTCGCTGCTATGTCGTTTTCATATTGTCGTTGGGCCTCCCTTCTTATCTCTGCATATTCATTACTGGCTCTACGACTGCTCTCCTTATTCTCCTGGGTCCTTTGCCTTCTATATTTCTTCCATTCCCTAGCACACTTGGTTTTTGCCTCCCTGCACCTTTGGGTGAACCATGGGCTCATCCTGGCTTTTTCATTATTCCTGTTACCCTTGGATACAAACCTCTCCTCAGCCTCCTTGCACATTGTTGCTACATATTCCATCATCTCATTAATTGGCTTCCCTGCCAGTTCTCTGTCTCACTGAACCCTGTTCAGGAAGTTCCTCATTCCCGTGTAGTCATATTGTTTCAGACAACGGAACAATGCTCTTCTCCAGACTGAGGGACTGACCACCTCAAAACTTTAAGGGTGATGGACTGATTACATCGTCTTCAAGTATCTTCTGCTTCTATCAACCTTTCTGTACTCGACTGAAGAAGCCTACTGTGTAGGCGAAACGTTTCGAAATAAAGATACCTAACTGTTGCATATGTGTCTTACCTAACAATCTGTCGGTATTTCATACCATTTTAATGTTCATGCTGTCAGACACTGCAACACAAGGGTATCTTGGTACAGACCACTTCGACAACCTCTACTAGTGAGAACGGCTGGGTTTGAGAAGGACCTGCCCTCCCAAAGCAACCTACGTCTCACCTCCTGGCATTATATAAAGGCCCCATTCTGTCACTTCAACTTCATATTGTTTCAGACAACGGAACAATGCTCTTCTCCAGACTGAGGGACTGACCACCTCAAAACTTTAAGGGTGATGGACTGATTACATCGTCTTCAAGTATCTTCTGCTTCTATCAACCTTTCTGTACTCGACTGAAGAAGCCTACTGTGTAGGCGAAACGTTTCGAAATAAAGATACCTAACTGTTGCATATGTGTCTTACCTAACAATCTGTCGGTATTTCATACCATTTTAATGTTCATTCTGTCAGACACTGCAACACAAGGGTATCTTGGTACAGACCACTTCGACAACCTCTACTAGTGAGAACGGCTGGGTTTGAGAAGGACCTGCCCTCCCAAAGCAACCTACGTCTCACCTCCTGGCACTATATAAAGGCCCCATTCTGTCACTTCAACTTCATATTGTTTCAGACAACGGAACAATGCTCTTCTCCAGACTGAGGGACTGACCACCTCAAAACTTTAAGGGTGATGGACTGATTACATCGTCTTCAAGTATCTCCTGCTTCTATCAACCTTTCTGTACTCGACTGAAGAAGCCTACTGTGTAGGCGAAACGTTTCGAAATAAAGATACCTAACTGTTGCATATGTGTCTTACCTAACAATCTGTCGGTATTTCATACCATTTTAATGCCTCTTTCTTGTAGTTTGGCTTCATTCGTCCTGGCCTTCCTGCTTCCCCCTCCACTTGTAGCTCTACTGTGTATTCGAAGTTTAAAACCACATGATCGCTGGCCCCAAGGGGTCTTTCATATGTGATGTCCTCAATATCTGCACTACTCAAGGTGAATACTAGGTCCAGTCTTGTTCATCCTCTCCTCTCTCTCATGTAGTGTCCCTTACGAGTTGGTGCATGAAATTTTCCAGTACCACCTCCATCATTTAAGCCCTCCATGTGTCTTGGCCCCCATGTGGCTCCAAGTTCTCCCAATCGATCTCCTTGTGGTTAAAATTGCCCATGATCAGGAGCTTTGCCCTGCATGCATGAGCTCTTCTGGCCACTGCAGCCAGTGTGTCAACCATTGCTCTATTGCTCTCGTCATACTCTTGCCTTGGCGTCCTGCTGTTCTGTGGTGGGTTATACATCACTGCAATTACCACCTTGGGACCTCCAGAGTGAAGTGTTCCCGCTATGTAATCGCTTGCTTCTCCGCTGCCTCCTCTCTCCAGCTCATCAAAATTCCATCGGTTTTTGATCAACAGTGCCAGTCCTCCACCCCCTCCCTGTTACCTCTGTCTTTCCTCAGGATCTGGTATCTCGTTGGAAAGATGGCATCTGTTATCATACCTGTTAGCTTGGTTTCTGTGAGAGCTATGATGTCCGGTGATGCCCCTTTGACTCTTTCGTGCCACTCCTCCCACTTATTTGTTATTCCATCAGCGTTTGTGTACCATACCTTCAGTTTCCTTTCCAACACTGTGGTTTGGGGGCCTGTGAGGGTGGGAGACCTGGTAGCATACTGTGGGATTCTACAGCTGGGTGTTGGGTGGAAGCTGTGTGTGTAGATTGTAGTTTGTGTTGGGATGGTGTTCTGAGGATAGTTCTGTGTGTGCTTGCCCTTGCTGCTCTGATCTGCTCTGATTGACCTCTGCTGGTTCCATCCTTGTCTCCTTTCGTAGCTCCTTTCGCTTTTTTGTCCTCTCCCTCAGCTGCTGTCGTTCTGTTTGTGTTCTGTCTCTGTCTAGGAACACCCTCTTGTAATTTTCCGAGTATTTCAACCAGGGTTTCTCTTGGAGGATCCTGTTCCACACTGTTTCTGTCCTGAGAATCAGCTTTATCGGTCGTTTTCTGCCCTTCAAGTGCTCCCCTATTCTCTGAAAATTTACAATCTCGTCCATGTCTTCTTCACCTATTTCCTTGTGTTTGTGTGTGTGTGTGTGTGTGTGTGTGTGTGTGTGTGTGTGTGTGTGTGTGTGTGTGTGTGTGTGTGTGTGTGTGTGTGTGTGTGTGTGTGTTTGTGTGTGTGTGTGTGTGCTTGTGTGTGTGTGTGTGTGCTTGTGTGTGTGTGTGTGTGTGTGTGTGTGTGTGGGTGTGTGTGTGTGTTTGTGTGTGTGTTTGTGCGTGTGTGTTTATGTCTTTGTGTATGTGTGCGCGTGCGCGTGCGCGTGCGCACGCACACACGTGTGTAACATAGGTGTTATTGCTCCTCTATCTGGCAATCGCTGTAGTTTCACCATGCGCTACAGCATGCGTTGGAATGCGCACAAATATGCCACGCACATGCCTGTGTGCGTTTTATTCCCATGTGCGTGAGATTATATGCGTGCGCACATGCGCGGTTCCGTATTTTCAATGAGAGTGACAGAATTACTGACTCTTTACAGTGAGGCTAGAAACTCAGCCTTAATCACATGGAAAAGAGGGCATAAAATAGCCTGGCAAGATGCTATTCAAGTGGTAGTAGTGTACGACACTGAAGAAAGTGGGAGGTGGTGTGGTGGTGGTGGTGGAGGTAGTGGTGGTAGTGGTGGTGGTAGTGATGGTGATGGTGGTGGTGGTATTGGTAGTGATGGTGGTAGTGATTGTGGTAGTGATAGTGGTGGTGGTGGTGGTGGTAGTGGTGGTGATGGTGGTAGTGGTGGTGGTAGTGATGGTTTTGGTGATGGTAGTGTGGTGGTGGAGGTGGTGGTAGTGATGGTGGTGGTAGTGTTGGTAGTGGTGGTGGTGGTAGTGGTGGTGGTGGTTGTGGTAGTGGTGGTGGTGGTTGTGGTTGTGGTAGTGGTGGTGGTGGCAGTGATAGTGGTAGTGATGGTGGTGGAGGTGGTGATAGTGATGGTGTTGGTGGTGGTGGTGGTGGTGGAGGTGGTGGCAGTGATGGTGGTAGTGGTTGTGGCAATGATGGCGGCAGTATTGAAGGTGGTGGTAGTGGTGGTAGTGGTGGTGATGGTAGTGGTGGTGGTTGTGATGGTAGTGGTGGAGGTGGTGGTAGTGATGGTGGTGGTGATGATAGTGGTGGTGGTGGAGGTGGTGGTAGTGATGGTAGTGATGGTGGTGGTGGTGGTGGGGTCGTGAGGAACTGCTATTAACAACATTGTCATCACGCTAACAAGACGACACGCGGTAGTTACCAGTAGTACGCCACGGTCACTCACTCCTGCCCATCTGGTGCAGTCCAGCTGGTCTTACCCAACAGCTCCTGCCCAGATGGTCCTACGCAGCTGGTTCTCCCCAACTGGTTCTTCCCAGCCGGTACTACCCAGCTGGTTCTTCCCAGCAGCTCCTTCCAGCTGGTCCTGTTCCTGACGCTGGGCGAAACACCACACACACACACACGCACAGGATGTGAAAGTGTAACGAGTGGGGTTCCCCAAGGATTAGTACTAAGACCTTTGCTATTCTTAAATGCAGATAACCTGCCGAAAGAGAAATGAATCCTAAGCATTATTGTTTACCGTTGATATGAAACTAATAAGAATAAAAACAGAAGAAAACAAAGAGAAGTAAAGGAAAACTTAGAGAGGATAAAAGTTTTATCAGACAACTGGCTACTAGAGTTC
This sequence comes from Cherax quadricarinatus, assembly GCF_038502225.1. Classification (NCBI taxonomy): domain Eukaryota; kingdom Metazoa; phylum Arthropoda; class Malacostraca; order Decapoda; family Parastacidae; genus Cherax; species Cherax quadricarinatus. The sequence continues at coordinate 19,048,474 of NC_091308.1, forward strand.
AACCCCAATTTGTATAAGGTTATGAAACTTGGAATGGAGAGACACAGAGAGACATTACAGATTGATGGGCAAGAAACTACTAATATCACTGAAGGAGAAGTTTCCACGAGTGAACATAACATCCAGCCTATCATCAGAGATGTACATAAATCAGTTAGCTAATCTCAGAACTGTCTTCAGTAACTTTGTGGCATGCAAAGAGTACATAACCTTTATTCGGCGCATGTACACACCCTCATTAAAAGGCTACCTCCCCAACCAGCGAACTGGGTGCTAAGGGTCGAACGATGGGGCCCCATCATCAGATCAGTACCTAGGTTCAGCCAATGAGAAGGTGGGTCTGGCAACTGTGGAGGTGGCATGGTCACCACTCATGTTTCCACCCTTGTCATTTCCATTCTAGAGCTGGTTGAACACGGTTGTCTATTCTGTCTCCAGGCTGTGTCTTTGATTTACCGTGTGGTACACATATTTCCAACTGTATATAATGTACATACTTGTAAATACTTATAACCGCATTTGGTGAAGGAAAATATAATTCAAAGTCATTCAGCTGTAATTGTTCTGCTTCTTGCTCCCTTTACACCCAGGATAACAGGCCTTATTTTTCCTAGGTTGTAATAGCCTTCAATATAAAATCTTTTAGGACGGACAGCGGTCAGTAATGGCCTGATTGGTCGGGCCAACAACCAGGAGGCCTGCTATGGGAGCGGGCTGAGGGTGCTGGTGACCCTTTACACGACGTATGTTAGGTCAATCATGGAGTATGCAGCACCAGCATGGAGCCCCCCCGCCTAGTTAAGCATGTACAAGAACACGAAAATGTCCAAAGATTTGCAACAGGAATAGTCCCAGAGCTGAGTGGACTGAGGTGGGAGGAGGGCCTGAAGGAACTGAACTTGACCACATTAAAAATAAGAGACTAACTTGTGGAGACATGATTATGACATACAAGATACTCTGAAAAATTGTCAAAACTGGTGAAGATAGACTGTATGAAATGCGAGGCACAGCAGCGAGGGATCACAGATGAAAACTTAATGACAGTTGAACCTCAGGGATGGTAAGAAATACTCTCTGTCTCTGGGTGGTATATTAGCTAAATGATGAAGTGGCTGATGCAAACTCAGTGCACAGTTTCAAAAGTAGGTATGGCAGGGCCCGTGAAGCGAAGAACCAACAATTCCGACAATTATAAGTTAAGAGGCCAGGCCAGGAGCTGAGACACGACCACCGCAAACAGAGCTCGGCGAGTACACTCAATCTCTCTCTCTCTCTCTTTCTGTTCGCATCTTTCAAGATCTTCCTAGAAAGACAAAGTCACTAATGATGTTAGCAAAGTCACTAATGATGTTAGTGGCACCATTGGTACCACTATGGTAGTGTACAGGCAAGTGTGAAAACAGGTGTACTGGCAGGTACACAGGCAGGTACACAGGTAGGTGTATAGACAGGTGTACAGATAGGTGTACAGACAGGTGTACAGGCAAATATCATGCTTTATGAATTTGCTGAAATTCTGCGACAGAGTCAAAGTACTAACAGAGGGAAGACAGGGTTGGGTGGATTGCATCTTTTTGGACTACACAAAAGCCTTTGATACAGTACCACACTTGAAGGTAGTCCAGATATTAGAACAAGCAGGGTTAAATGGCAGAGTGCTCCAGTGGGTCAAAGATAATTTAAAAATCAAAAGGCAGAGAGTAATAGAGATGAAACATCTGAATGGGAGAGAGAAACGAGTGGGGTTCGGAATCACTACTGTTCCTTAAATACATGAATGATCTACCAGATGGGATTGAACCTGTCATTGAGTGCACTGCTCCAGCATGGAGAACCCACCTGGTCAAGTACGTGAAGAAATTGGAAATTGGAAAATTTCCAACAGTCTGCAGCTAGGGTTGTTCCAGAACTGAGAGAAATGCATTATGAGAGGCTGAAAGAACTGAACTTCACGGCTGTAGAGGAGAGGACAAGGGGAAGAGGCATGATTATTATGCACCAAATCATAAGAGGAATTGATAGGCCTCAGAGAGACAAACTATTAAAATTAAAAGGGCCAAGATCAAGGTGACACAGGTGGAAGCTGAGGAAGGAGATGAGTCATAGAGATGTGAAGTATTTAACCTATGGATGGTTGAAAAGTTGGATGCCATACACGAGGCAGTGGTAGAGGCAAACTCCAATACATAGTTTCAAGAGTAGTTATGATAAGGCCCAAGAGGCCAGAAATCAATGATACCGATCAAAAAGGCCTAGGAGGCTGGGCCAGGAGCTAAGTATCGACCCCAGCAAACACAAATCGGTGAGTACACTTACACACACACACACACACACACACACACGACACAGTAACAAGGGGACACAGTTGGAAGTTGAAGACACAGATGAATCACAGGGATGTTAGGAAGTATTTCTTCAGCCACAAAGTAGTCAGTAAGTGGAATAGTTTGGGAAGCGATGTAGTGGAGGCAGGATCCATACATAGCTTTAAGCAGAGGTATGATAAAGCTCACGGTTCAGGGAGAGTGACCTAGTAGCGACCAGTGAAGAGGCGGGGCCAGGAGCTCGGACTCGACCCCTGCAACCTCAACTAGGTGAGTACACACACACACACACACACACACACACACACACACACACACACACACACACACACACACACACACACACACACACACACGCACACACACACACACACATCCCGAAATGTTTCTATTAACCTGTGGCTTGTTAAGAGTATATTACATTTTATTCGGCGTATGTCACACACCTATATAGGCTGCTTCCCAACCAGTGAACCAGATGCTAAGAGTATAACGAGTAGGGGCCCCCTTGTTATACCAGTACTTTGGTTCAACCAGCCAATCACATGGAAGCCCACCAAAGTTGTAAAGTGATTTGGTACACTTGTGAATCATCCTTGGCATACTTACCTTCACGTCTGGTTGCTATGGCTCTCATCGTGACTTGTGCTTGTACGTAGCTGTACATATTGTACATACCAGATTATTATTTGGTGAAGGAAATAGAGACAATTACTCTGTTGCCTTTTTGCTCATTCCTCGGTGGTTATTGTGCTACAGCCAGATGTGCAGGCCAGTAGACTACACTCGTGTTTGTAGTACAGCCATTCATGTAGCCAGTCAGCCAGCCAATCAGCTAACCAGCCCTCCAGCCAGTTAACCAAGCAGCCAGCCAACCACGCTGTCAACCAGTCAGCCAGCCAGCCTTTCTAAACACGTAGCCAATTATTCAGCCTGCCATTTAACTTGACAACCAACCATTCATGTAGCAGAATAGCATGCCAACCATGCTACTAGCCACGTTGCCAGCTATGCTGCCAGCCATGTTGCTAGCCATCTTGCCAGCCATGTTGCCGGCCATCATGCCAACCATGCTGCCAGACAGCCCCACCTTCAGAATAATGGTCCTAGACCACACGCAACTCGCTAAGCTTCTCACTTCACCCAAATGAAATGAAACAGCACTCAACTACCTTCCATGTTTACGTTTCTCCAGCCAAGTCCCACGAACGTTCAGATTTGAACCTTACCTGAGGATCAGATTTAAACGTTGCCTGACGTTCAGATTTAAACGTTGCCTGACGTTCAGATTTAAACTTTGCCTGAAGGTCAGGTTTAAACGTTGCCCGAGGTTCAGATTTAAACGTTGCTTGACGTTCAGATTTAAACGTTGCCTGACGTTCAGATTTAAACGTTGCCCGACGTTCAGATTTAAGCGTTGTGTGTTTTGTTTCTAGTTTACTTCAGCTTGTTTTTTTTCAATTTGCTTGTGTTAGAGGTTTAAGTATACGTTTATTTAATTAGGTTATGTAATCCAACTCTACCTAGAAAATCCTAACCTAATTCAGCCTAGACAAACCTAACCTAACTTAGCCTAGACAAACCTAACCTAACCTAACTCAGCCTAGACAAACCTAACCTAACCTAACTCAGCCTAGACAAACCTAACCTAACTCAACCTAGACAAACGTAACCTAACTCAGCCTATACAAATGTAACCTAACTCAGTCTAGACAAACCTAACCTAACTCAGCCTAGACAAACCTAACCTAACTCAGCCTAGACAAACCTAATCTAACTCAGCCTAGACAAAGTAACCTAACCTAACTCAGCCTAGACAAATATAACCTAGCCTAGCTCAACGTAGACAAACGTAACCTAACCTAACTCAACCTAGACGAACGCCTATGCTAACTCAGCCTAGACAAATGTAACCTAGCCTAACTCAGCCTAGACAAACGTAACCGAGCCTAACTGAACCTAGACAAACGTAACCGAGCCTCCTAACTCAGCCTAGACAAACGTAACCTAGCCTAACTCAGCCTAGACAAACGTAACCTAGCCTAACTCGCCTAGACAA
>NC_091308.1:19060359-19062859 GCF_038502225.1 Cherax quadricarinatus
AGTATTATATTTTTGTATATGTTAGATTTTTCTAAGCTTCCTAGTAATCAATCCCAGGTGTAGTAAGTTTATTTACCACCTGTTTATTATCTCTTCTGTGGAGTTACAAGTGTGGCCCTAGAGTTGTATATATTTTTTTTATATTTAACATATGCCCCTAGACAATCTCATGTTGTGACGTCTCGTCTCAACACTGCCTTCTGTCTTTCAGGTGCTCGCTGGCCCACTTGACAACTCTCCCTTTTAACTCTACATGTTTCTCCAATTTCTGGACTAATATCTCTCTTGTGTGGTACTGTATCAACTACTTTTCTGTTGTCTAAGAAACATTTGTATATTCCTGTGATTGCCGTAGACCGCCACCAAATTTATAAGATAGGGTTTTCTTTCCCTAAATTCATGTTGGTTTTCTTTAAAAAATTTCTACTCTTCAAGTGCTCCAGTATCCTTCACCTTACTGTATTATCTCTCTCTCTCTCTCTCTCTCTCTCTCTCTCTCTCTCTCTCTCTCTCTCTCTCTCTCTCTCTCTCTCTCTCTCTCTCTCTCTCTCTCTCTCTCTCTCTCTCTCTCTCGTGTTAGTTACCATTCTGTCCTGTGTGTGTGTGTGTATGTGTGTGTGTGTGTGTGTGTGTGTGTGTGTGTGTGTGTGTGTGTGTGTGTGTGTGTGTGTGTGTGTGTGTGTGTGTGTGTGTGTGTGTGTGGCCTACGAGAATGTGGAGAAGTAAAGGAACACTGTAGTGGGTGGTTGATGGAGAGGTGAGAAGGGTGGTTGGTGGAGGGGTGGGGGGTTTATGGAGGAGAGTAGTTGGAGAAAGGAAGGAGAGACTGTGAAATGGAAGGTTGGGAGGGAGAGTGTATGGAGAGGAAGAACTAGTGAGAGAGGCGGTGGGAGGGAGGGAGGGAGGGAGATAGACGGCTGATGGTAGGGAGGGGAAAGGAAGTGAGGAAATGGAGGGTTGAGGAGAGAGGGAGGAGGTAGTGAGGGGAAGGGGGCATATTTAAGGAGCAGATGTTGCTGACACCAGTGCCATGGCCAGGGTGCCACCTCCCCCCCTACACCCACCACCCCCCTACCCACATTCACTAACTCATCCCCTACCCCTCCTCCCGTCTCACCCACAACCCCTCCAAAACTCACAGTCCCTAACCTCCTTCCCACTCCCAACCGGGTTCTCCCAGAGGGTTCAACCAAGTACTGGGTCGTGACCCAGTAGTACTGGGTCACGAGATGCTTTACCCTGTGGCAAGTAGGACCACCAGTTATTGGCGAGATCACCAGTCACTGGCAAGATCACCGGTCACTGGCAGGACCACCAATCACTGGCAGGACCACAAGTCATTGGCAGGATCACCGGTCACTGGCAGGACCACCGATCACTGGCAGGACCACCGATCACTGGCAGAACCACCAGTCACTGACAGGACCATAGGTTATTGGCAGGACCACCAGTCACTAGCAGGACCACCAGTCACTAGCAGGATCACCAGTCACTGACAGGACCACAGTCACTGACAGGACCACAGTCACAGACAGGACCACAGTCACTGACAGGACCACAGTCACTGACAGGACCACAGTCACTGACAGGACCACAGTCACTGACAGGACCACAGTCACTGACAGGACCACAGTCACTGACAGGACCACAGTCACAGACAGGACCACAGTCACTGACAGAACCACAGTCACTGACAGGACCACAGTCACAGACAGGACCACAGTCACAGACAGGACCACAGTCACAGACAGGACCACAGTCACTGACAGGACCACAGTCACTGACAGGACCACAGTCACAGACAGGACCACAGTCACTGACAGGACCACAGTCACTGACAGGACAACAGTCACTGACAGGACCACAGTCACAGACAGGACCACAGTCACTGACAGGACCACAGTCACAGACAGGACCACAGTCACTGACAGGACCACAGTCACTGACAGGACCACAGTCACTGACAGGATCAGTCACAGACAGAACCACAGTTACAGACAGGACCACAGTCACTGACAGGACCACAGTCACTGACAGGACCACAGTCACTGACAGGACCACAGTCACTGACAGGACCACAGTCACAGACAGGACCATAGTCACTGACAGGACCACAGTCACTGACAGGACCACAGTCACTGAGAGGACCACAGTCACTGACAGGACCACAGTCACTGACAGGACCACAGTCACTGACAGGACCACAGTCACTGAGAGGACCACAGTCACTGACAGGACCACAGTCACTGACAGGACCACAGTCACTGACAGGACCACAGTCACAGACAGGACCATAGTCACTGACAGGACCACAGTCACTGACAGGACCACAGTCACTGAGAGGACCACAGTCACTGACAGGACCACAGTCACTGACAGGACCACAGTCACTGACAGGACCACAGTCACTGAGAGGACCACAGTCACTGACAGGACCACAGTCACTGACAGGACCACAGTCACTGACAGGACCACAGTCACTGACAGGACCACAGTCACT
>NC_091308.1:19070359-19185359 GCF_038502225.1 Cherax quadricarinatus
TGAAAAAGGAGAGCAGAATAACCCAGGATCAAATGGAAGGACAAGCGCACCCCCCAGAAACACCTGCAGAAGGACTCCAGCCACGACACCCCCAAGGCAACTGAACATTCCAAACCAACCATCACACACCGATCCCTCTGTTTCCACCCCCCGCACCACAGTTACAGTATTAGAACAGAAGTTGAAGGTTTGGTACACAAATGCAGATGGATTAACGAATAAACATGAGGAATGGCAAGAAAGAATCAATGAGAAGTCCCCAGACATCATAGCAGTTACAGAAACAAAACTCATGGAGACAATAACAGATGCAATCTTCCCACCAGGATACCAGATCATGAGGAAAGATAGAAGGGGTAGGGGGGGAGGTGGGGTTGCTCTGCTCGTAAAAAACAGATGGAAATTCGAGAAAATGGAAGGAATAGATGAGACAGGAGAAAGAGACTACATAGCAGGTACACTTCAGTCTGGGGAACACAAAGTGGTCATTGCAGTGATGTATAATCCACCACAGAACTGCAGGAGGCCAAGAGAGGAATATGAAGAGAGCAACAGAGCAATGGTGGACACACTTGCTGAGGTGGCAAGAAGAGCTCACTCCAGCAGAGCAAAGTTGCTGGTTATTGGGGATTTCAACCACAGGGAGATTGACTGGGAAAACCTGGAGCCACATGGGGGTCCCGAAACATGGAGAGCCAGGATGTTGGACGTGGTGCTGGAAAACCTCATGCACCAACATGTTAAGGACACTACCAGAGTGAGAGGGGAGGATGAACCAGCAAGATTGGACCTTGTGTTCACCCTGGGCAGCTCAGACATTGAGGACATCAAGTATGAGAGTCCCCTAGGAGCTAGCGACCACGTGGTTCTGTGCTTTGAATACATAGTAGAGCTGCAAGTGGAGAGAATAACAGGAGTAGAATGGGAAAAGCCTGACTATAAAAGAGGGGACTACATAGGGTTGAAGAACTTCCTGCGGGAGGTCCAGTGGGACAGAGAACTGGCAGGAAAGCCAGTAAATGAAATGATGGAATATGTAGCAACAAAATGCAAGGAGGCAGTGGAAAGGTTCATTCCCAAGGGCAACAGTAACAACGGGAAGACCAGAACAAGCCCCTGGTTTACCCGACGGTGTAAGGAGGCAAAAACAAAGTGCAATAGAGAATGGAAAAAGTACAGAAGGCAGAGAACACACGAAAATAGGGAGATCAGTCGCAGAGCCAGGAACGAGTACGCACAGGTAAGGAGGGAGGCCCAGCGACAGTATGAAAATGACATAGCATCGAGAATCAAGACTGACCCGAAACTGTTGTATAGCCACATCAGGAGGAAGACAACAGTCAAAGACCAGGTGATCAGATTAAGGACAGAAGGTGGAGAACTCACAAGAAATGATCAGGAGGTATGTGAGGAGCTGAACAGGAGATTTAAGGAAGTTTTTACAGTAGAGACAGGAAGGGCTGTGGGAAGACAGCACAGAAGGGAACATCAAGAGGGAATATACCAACAAGTGTTGGATGACATACGAACAACTGAGGAGGAGGTGAAGAAGCTCTTAAGTGACCTTGACACCTCAAAGGCGATGGGACCGGACAACATCTCCCCATGGGTCCTTAGAGAAGGAGCAGAGATGCTGTGTGTGCCTCTAACCACAATCTTCAACACATCCCTTGAAACTGGGCAACTACCTGAGAAATGGAAGACAGCTAATGTAGTCCCCATATTTAAGAAAGGAAACAGAAACGAGGCACTAAACTACAGACCTGTGTCTCTGACATGTATTGTGTGCAAAGTCATGGAGAAGATTATCAGGAGGAGAGTGGTCGAACACCTGGAAAGGAACAAGATTATAAATGAAAACCAGCATGGGTTCATGGAAGGCAAATCTTGTATCACAAACCTCCTGGAGTTTTATGACAAGGTAACAGAAGTAAGACACGAGAGAGAGGGTTGGGTAGATTGCGTTTTCCTAGACTGCAGGAAGGCCTTTGACACAGTTCCCCACAAGAGATTAGTGCAGAAGCTGGAGGATCAGGCACACGTAAAAGGAAGGGCACTGCAATGGATAAGGGAATACCTGACAGGGAGGCAGCAACGAGTCATGGTACGTGAAGAGGTATCACAGTGGGCGCCTGTTACGAGCGGGGTCCCACAGGGGTCAGTTCTAGGACCAGTGCTATTTTTGATATATGTGAACGACATGATGGAAGGAATAGACTCTGAAGTGTCCCTGTTCGCAGATGACGTGAAGTTGATGAGAAGAATTAAATCGGACGAGGATGAGGCAGGACTGCAAAGAGACCTGGAGAGGCTGGACATGTGGTCCAGTAACTGGCTCCTCGAATTCAATCCAGCCAAATGCAAAGTCATGAAGATTGGGGAGGGGCAAAGAAGACCGCAGACAGAATATAGGCTAGGTGGACAAGGACTACAGACCTCACTCAGGGAGAAAGACCTTGGGGTGACCATAACACCGAGCACATCACCGGAGGCACACATCAACCAAATAACCGCTGCAGCATACGGGCGCCTGGCAAACCTGAGAATAGCGTTCCGATACCTTAATAAGGAATCGTTCAAGACACTGTACACTGTGTATGTTAGACCCATACTGGAGTATGCAGCACCAGTCTGGAACCCACACCTGGTCAAGCACGTCAAGAAGTTAGAGAAAGTACAAAGGTTTGCAACAAGGCTAGTCCCAGAGCTCAAGGGAATGTCGTACGAGGAAAGGTTAAGGGAAATCGGACTGACGACACTGGAGGACAGAAGGGTCAGGGGAGACATGATAACGACATACAAGATACTGCGGGGAATAGACAAGGTGGACAGAGATAGGATGTTCCAGAGAGGGGACACAGGGACAAGGGGTCACAACTGGAAGCTGAAGACTCAGACGAGTCACAGGGACGTTAGGAAGTATTTCTTCAGTCATAGAGTTGTCAGCAAGTGGAATAGCCTAGCAAGTGAAGTAGTGGAGGCAGGAACCATACATAGTTTTAAGAAGAGGTATGACAAAGCTCAGGAAGCAGAGAGAGAGAGGATCCAGTAGCGATCAGTGAAGGGGCGGGGCCAGGAGCTGAGTCTCGACCCCTGCAACCACAATTAGGTGAGTACAATTAGGTGAGTACACACACACACACACACACACACACACACACACACACACACACCGAGAGGCGGGAAACCCCCACAAAAACACTGGGCGATACAATTAAGCCAGCTATGTCCAACAAACATTAGCGTCTCCAGCCAGCGACAAAACCTCGCCCTCAATTAAATTCCAGGACGAGTTTGGCCAGTTTGATTGCCGTCCCCTCGCCCGTCCACCAGCTGAATGATTCCACTTGTTGAATTAATCCGCTGATTAAGCTGTTAATCAGCGCCTGGCGGCGGCGGTGGCGGCGCCTCTGCTACACTGGACAGGTTGATAGGTCAGCGTGTCAAGTGACACGTTTAAAACAAGTCTTGGACTCATTAACACGTTCACCCACCTGGCCACAGCTGGGGCCGCCGCCCATCAACCCCCCTCCCGCGCCGCCATCCACACGGCCGTTCGCACGTTCAATCCGATTGAGATTTGCTCTTAATTGTATGCAAATTGAATGCGTGGGCTTGTCTGGTTCGTTGTATTAGCGAGACTTGTGTGACCCATGCGAGTTGAACGCATTGTTTTTTTTTTTGTGCGTTAATATATTACCAAGGACAGGATGGCGCTACTCAGTTCAGTTATATTTACTATTATTATTATTATCGTTATTATTATTATTATTATTATTATTATTATTATTATTATTATTATTATTATTATTATTGCTGTTGTTATTGTCGTTATTTTTCTTCTTCTACTTCTTCTTCTTCTTCTTCTTATTATTATTATTATTATTATTATTATTATTATTATTATTATTATTATTATTATTATTATTATTATACCTGCTCTGGGGCTGGACAGTGATCGGTGGGCCACTTCGGGTTAGCGACGGTGGGCGGTGCCAGACATAACAGAAACGTCAACACGAAGCAAACTGTAGTTAACGGAGGAGCGACAGCGGCACGCTCGTAATATGCAAGTGAGGTTAGAGTGACAGGTGAGGTGAGGTGGGGGGGAGAATGACTGTTTTTACCAGTTTCCCAACCCCTGTAATACCCCCAGTCCCCCACCCCTGTACTACCCCCAGTCCTCCACCCCTCCTACTCCTTAATGATTACACGCAGTAATTGGTCTCTGTAAGCTGTAGGACAACCGGACACTGTCATTACCGTAGCTTAGAAAAGAAGGGCTGGTACTGGCTGAGGTCATCATTACCGTAGCGTAGACTAGAATGTTTGGTACTGGCTGAGGTCATTACCGTATCGTAGACTAGAATGTTTGGTACTGTCTGAGGTCATTACCGTATCGTAGACTAGAATGTTTGGTACTGGCTGAGGTCATTACTGCTATGTAAATACTCCTGAGTATTGTATCCTGATAAGGAAGACATTATCCAGGTCTGGATTAAGGTCTGGGTTTTAGGGGCTACAGTCCAGAGGCCTCCGCCAGCTGGAAGGCCTCCAGAGATTACTGCTATAAGGTTATAATTATAGTATATTATTACATTACGTATATGCTGACCTGTTGACTCTTGTCATTATTTTTTTCTCTGGGGTCTACAAAATCTTAATCCGGCACTGTAGAGATGCATTTTTTTTCTGTAAATAAAATGTTGGAAATTAACCAAAGAAGGTTATGAGATAATGTGGCTATTGAATAACATTTAACAACTGTAGTTTGCAATGAAAGTTTACCGAAGGTTTGACGGGGGAGTAGACTGTTCTTTGATACTAATGATTTTTTTATGCTTATTGTTTAGCAAGTGAAATTAAAGTGGCACTTGTAAGTTCTGTTATAATTCTAGAATTTCTTAAAAATAATGCAGTTTACATTGAAAGTGTTTATGTCAATATTTATGGGTTTATACGATTTGGAAATCTTGCATTTGATGAGGTGAAGTGTTGTGGCTGGTATGTCACCTAGAGGGTGTTCCGGGGGTCAACGCCCCCGGGGCCAGGTCCATGACTAGGCCTCGCAAGTGTATTTCATTAAAAAAATCTACTGGTTGTACTTATTTATATTTTTGGATTTAACTTGTTAAATGCCAGCCATTTAAAATAGAGCATTTCTTTTATATTTTGTACCTGATAAATAACAGGCGCTAAATTTTAATTTTAAATATATATTTTGAAGTATTTGTTTAATATTCTGTGTCTCCGGCTCCGGTTCTCTCACGTTCACTGTTATTTTATCTGAAATTCACGCTTATGTTGTTCTATATTTGATTTTCTCTGTTGTTCAGTGAGCGTTGAACAGCGACGATCAGGAGGAGCGCTTACCTCAGTCTTGATGGAGAGAACTGTTAGTTCATGTTATAGACTTGTTGTTGCTTGAACATCAACACTTGAACATCAACACTTGAACATCAACACTTGAACATCAACACTTGAACATCAACACTTGAATATCAACACTTGAACATCAACACTTGAATATCAACACTTGGACATCAACACTTGAACATCAACACTTGAACATCAACACTTGACACTTGAATATCAACACTTGAACATCAACACTTGAACTTGAACATCAACACTTGGACATCAACACTTGAACATCAACACTTGACATATCAACACTTGACATCAACACTTGAATATCAACAACTTGAATATCAACACTTGACACTTGGACATCAACACTTGAACATCAACACTTGACACTTGAATATCAACACTTGGAACATCAACACTTGACACATCAACACTTGAACTTGAATATCAACACTTGACACTTGAATATCAACACTTGAACACTTGAACATCAACACTTGAACATCAACACTTGAATATCAACACTTGAACATCAACACTTGAACATCAACACTTGAACATCAACACTTGAACATCAACACTTGAACATCAACACTTGAACATCAACACTTGAACATCAACACTTGAATATCAACACTTGAACATCAACACTTGGACATCAACACTTGAACATCAACACTTGAACATCAACACTTGAACATCAACACTTGGACATCAACAGTTGAATATCAACACTTGGACATCAACACTTAAACATCAACACCTGCACATCAATACGGGTTTCATATCAACTATAGCCTCTCTGGAGTATCATTTTTTTCATATTTTCAATATTTAATAGGTGGAGCACCTTGTTATGCGACATCAAATGATGTTATCCATGATATTTGAAGGAGTGGACCATTAAGCCGGCAGAACCTCGGTCACATGACCAAAAGCTCCAGTGGCGGATCATCACATGAATTAGACCCGCGTTAGGAGGCATTTATCCTGTTTATTGACGGATCTCACCTAACCTAGCACAGTCTGCCAGATAAATCTTCATGAATGTTAAAACAATGTGTATACGACCTTCAGCACTGACTCGTTGGAGCTGAACTTCGTCGCTGGCGTCCTCGCATACATGGGAAATCAGTCAACTTATGACTAGTGAGGTATTATTAGTAAAGTTTACATACTTTCCAAATCCAGTGGGATTTAGACTCATTCGACGTCGCTTTCACTTCACTGATAACATCCAATTATAGAATCTTGTGGGCATGTTCTTCAGAGTCAAATCTTCATTTGACAACATAACCAAAAGGTTTAGGAACGCTACATGCACACCCGTGCAGTCAGTTGATAAGGTCAAGGTTGGTTATAAAGGTACTCGTGCTGGTAACTTGAGGCAATACATCAAAACCAAGCTGGACAAATGGGCTTCAAACTTTTATTTTTTTCAGAGCAAGTATAAATGGTTTCATCCATGACATACTCGTTTACCAGGGCCGGGGGGGGGGGGGATGGTTGCGGGGGGGTCTCAACTTTTACTGTACATGGAGCCAAGTTCTCAACTGAGGATGAGCAGTTGAATGTCACCTCTAAAACTGTCCTTGCTCTGACTAAAACCCTGCCAAAATTAGACAAGTAAGCCATTTGTGCTGACAGTTACCTTGCTAGTATCGGCCTAGCTGTATACTTCCAGCATAAATAAAAGTGCAGATATGTGCCATAGATACAGCAAAGGAAACTGTAGTAGTAATCCATCCCTACAAGACGCCAAGGAGATGAATGATGTGAAGAAAACATCGAGCTGCTGCTCTGCTGATGGAATCTTGGTATGTAAATGAAAGGATAGGAAGGTAGTCACTATGCTGTCTTCTGATGCTGGTAGTGAACCCAACACCAAAGTCTTCAGGTATCATAGTGTCGTCGAAGCTTACAACTCCCTTATGATGGCATTATTGAAAATGATATGCTGACCCATCTCAGCAAGATTCCATGAGGGCCACAAGATTGTCAACGTGGCTCCTTAACTACGTGCTTTACTTCGCTCTCTGCTACTCTTGGCTCCTGTACAAAAAAGTTTTGTAAATCATTATAGCACAGACACATATCAGAGTACAGGATGCAAAGGTCATCTATAAGATTTCAACCAGTCCATTCAGAATTTTACTGAATGTGTCTGAGTCACTTCCTTCAGGAGAAGGAAAGATTGGACTAAAAGTTTTCTTAACTCCAGGCTCCTGGAGGCACAATACGTAGGTATATCACTGTTTTAAGATTCCAGGACAATCAGAACCGTAAATTCTGCACCACTGGTCACAGTGCGCCTCGGTCTACATGGTTGGGCAAGGTATGCAGTGTTGTTCTTTGCATGTCAGACATCAGGAACTTTTTTGGAGTCATTCCACACATAATAATAGAGATTCTTTGGGTCTTTCTAAGGTTATTTTCTCCCTTTTGTATTTTGCCATTTGTTTGTAACTTGCGAGATATCTTTAATTAAAATGTATGTCACACAAAACGCGACTAACACTGATGAACGGCTGAACAAAATCCATTCAACAAAACTTGTTTATATTACTCATTTCTTTTCTCTGTTACTGGTTTTGTTCAATTGTTCAACAAGATTAACCGCATTTTATGTGACTTACATTTTAATTAAATCTGTCTCGAAAACTACAAAAATACTGCAAAGGTGAAAGTAGCCTTAGAAAGACCCAAAGAATAATCGGTCGGAAAGATTTCAGAATCCCTCTAGGATTTCAACCGCAGAACATTATAAGGTTAATTTGCTTCACCAGCAGCAGATCTTGGCTTATGTAAACTAAACTTTCCTTGAACAAATCTTGATGACAGGTTTCAGGTGACGCTAATTACTGTCTGACACAGCTGATGATTCTCACCATCATGGCATCCTAACCACTAAGAGCCGATCCAGTATTACATGTTTATAATGTTTCAAATAAACCTTGCTGTTAATGCTGATATTTTTAAAAATTATTATTATAATAAAAAAAGAAGCGCTAAGCCACAAGGGCTATACAGGATATTTTTACAGCGAAGTGAAATTACTGGGAGTTTAATTGACTGGGAGGTAAAATACCGGGTGTAAAATTACTGGGAGTTAAATAACCGGGAGTGAAAATGCCGGTCATGGTCCCACATTACCTGCTTGCCATCTGTCAAGGAGCAGATATGGATAAATATTTAAAATTTATATTTCATCTTTAACAGGCAAATTTAGGATGTTTGGTATTTTATTTTCATCAATAAGATGCCTTAATATATAGCATAGGTTATTATACTGTATATCTCTATATTCCTCAATAAGTGGACCTTGAAGCACAGTATTCAAGTGACTAAAAGACTGACCACGTACTTTGCATTTAGTTTGGTCATCGTCTGTGCGAATACCAAGCTGTCAGATATA
This sequence comes from Cherax quadricarinatus, assembly GCF_038502225.1. Taxonomy (NCBI): domain Eukaryota; kingdom Metazoa; phylum Arthropoda; class Malacostraca; order Decapoda; family Parastacidae; genus Cherax; species Cherax quadricarinatus. Next base: position 19,079,145 of record NC_091308.1, read on the forward strand.
CTAGTAACCAAGCCTAGGTCTGGCTATTGCAACAACAGTCAGTTTGTTTACATCGTAAGTTGCTCCGTATATGTGCTTCTGTGCGTTTGTTATAATAATGAATGACAGATCTACCCAGGCTTCTACCTGCATTCCTGTGACGTTCAGAGTCATTATTCACCCCTCGCTTTTAATATTATTTCTGATGCTTGACACAAACATGCTAAATGTATATTCAACTTCTTCCTTCAGGGTACTTTCTTTTGCCTAATTAATCAGCTGTGTCACGTAGGAATAATTCAATGGGTGATGCAATACTTTGCTCTGATTCTGTAACATCTACACCTGGCTTCTCCAGTGAGCATTTTACAAGAATACTTTTGTTAGTCAAGTGCCTCCACTCATAACATAGAATCAGCAATGTTCAGTCATGTTCAATGAGTCGTTGTCATAGGTTAACTTTAGTAGAGACATTAGGATGGTAAATAATTTTCTTTATAATGTAGAAAACTATCTGTAAATTAATATGTCTGACTCAACAAGGTTGATATCTTTCTTACCTACGAGGGTGACAACAAACACAGATGCAGCCCTGCCAGTAGACTCCTGCTGGAGGGTGACAACAAACACAGATGCAGCCCTGCCAGTAGACTCCTGCTGGAGGGTGACAACAAACACAGATGCAGCCCTGCCAGTAGACTCCTGCTGGAGGGTGACAACAAACACAGATGCAGCCCTGCCAGTAGACTCCTGCTGGAGGGTGACAACAAACACAGATGCAGCCCTGCCAGTAGACTCCTGCTGGAGGGTGACAACAAACACAGATGCAGCCCTGCCAGTAGACTCCTGCTGGAGGGTGACAACAAGCACAGATGCAGCCCTGCCAGTAGACTCCTGCTGGAGGGTGACAACAAACACAGATGCAGCCCTGCCAGTAGACTCCTGCTGGAGGGTGACAACAAGCACAGATGCAGCCCTGCCAGTAGACTCCTGCTGGAGGGTAACAACAAGCACAGATGCAGCCCTGCCAGTAGACTCCTGCTGGAGGGTAACAACAAACACAGATGCAGCCCTGCCAGTAGACTCCTGATGGAGGGTGACAACAAACACAGATGCAGCCCTGCCAGTAGACTCCTGCTGGAGGGTGACAACAAGCACAGACGCAGCCCTGCCAGTAGACTCCTGCTGGAGGGTGACAACAAACACAGATGCAGCCCTGCCAGTAGACTCCTGCTGGAGGGTGACAACAAGCACAGACGCAGCCCTGCCAGTAGACTCCAGCTGGAGGGTGACAACAAGCACAGACGCAACCCTGCCAGTAGACTCCTGCTGGAGGGTGACAACAAACACAGATGCAGCCCTGCCAGTAGACTCCTGCTGGAGGGTGACAACAAGCACAGATGCAGCCCTGCCAGTAGACTCCTGCTGGAGGGTGACAACAAACACAGATGCAGCCCTGCCAGTAGACTCCTGCTGGAGGGTGACAACAAACACAGATGCAGCCCTGCCAGTAGACTCCTGCTGGAGGGTGACAACAAGCACAGATGCAACCCTGCCAGTAGACTCCTGCTGGAGGGTGACAACAAACACAGATGCAGCCCTGCCAGTAGACTCCTGCTGGAGGGTGACAACAAACACAGATGCAGCCCTGCCAGTAGACTCCTGCTGGAGGGTGACAACAAGCACAGATGCAGCCCTGCCAGTAGACTCCTGCTGGAGGGTGACAACAAACACAGATGCAGCCCTGCCAGTAGACTCCTGCTGGAGGGTGACAACAAGCACAGATGCAGCCCTGCCAGTAGACTCCTGCTGGAGGGTGACAACAAACACAGATGCAGCCCTGCCAGTAGACTTCTGCTGGAGGGTGACAACAAACACAGATGCAGCCCTGCCAGTAGACTCCTGCTGGAGGGTGACAACAAACACAGATGCAGCCCTGCCAGTAGACTCCTGCTGGAGGGTGACAACAAACACAGACGCAGCCCTGCCAGTAGACTCCTGCTGGAGGGTGACAACAAACACAGATGCAGCCCTGCCAGTAGACTCCTGCTGGAGGGTGACAACAAACACAGATGCAGCCCTGCCAGTAGACTCCTGCTGGAGGGTAACAACAAGCACATACGCAGCCCTGCCAGTAGACTCCTGCTGGAGGGTGACAACAAACACAGATGCAGCCCTGCCAGTAGACTCCTGCTGGAGGGTGACAACAAGCACAGACGCAGCCCTGCCAGTAGACTCCTGCTGGAGGGTGACAACAAGCACAGATGCAGCCCTGCCAGTAGACTCCTGCTGGAGGGTGACAACAAACACAGATGCAGCCCTGCCAGTAGACTCCTGCTGGAGGGTGACAACAAACACAGACGCAGCCCTGCCAGTAGACTCCTGCTGGAGGGTGACAACAAACACAGATGCAGCCCTGCCAGTAGACTCCTGCTGGAGGGTAACAACAAGCACAGACGCAGCCCTGCCAGTAGACTCCTGCTGGAGGGTAACAACAAGCACAGACGCAGCCCTGCCAGTAGACTCCTGCTGGAGGGTGACAACAAACACAGACGCAGCCCTGCCAGTAGACTCCTGCTGGAGGGTGACAACAAACACAGATGCAGCCCTGCCAGTAGACTCCTGCTGGAGGGTGACAACAAACACAGATGCAGCCCTGCCAGTAGACTCCTGCTGGAGGGTGACAACAAACACAGATGCAGCCCTGCCAGTAGACTCCAGCTGGAGGGTAACAACAAGCACAGACGCAGCCCTGCCAGTAGACTCCTTCTTAGATCCATCACTGTATATAATTTGTGATATATTAATACTAAGAGTTAAGTGAGAAATTTCTTCTTCTCCGCAAGTGATTTAAGGAAGGGATTCTTAGAGATGAGCTTCTTGAGAGGGGATGAGGGGGAGGGGATGCTTCAAGATATGTGACATTGAATAAATGTAGCTTCCATGGAGGGGTGAAATGCTCATGTTGTCTACAACATTACAGTTGTGTCTGGTTTATTTCTTAACAATCTAATGCCAAGTACAGTGTTCATGTCAATCATCCTAATCACTAATACTGGGGTCAAGGACTCCAATGGAAATAAGTCACAGTGTCTGACCTTTTCTGGGTTATCCTAGGTAATCTACACATATGCTAGTTTGTATGATAATTTATGTAACTGTATTTATGCTTACCTGAATAAACTTACTTAACACCAAGCTCCTTCTCCATATTAAGAGCTTTGGTAGTTTTACGAAAGCCAGGAATTATTCTGAGAGCTTCGTTGTGCTTCACAGGCCGGAGAGAATCCTCCACACTATCGCCAGTACAGACGCAGCGTAATTAATTTAGGATGTCACGTGGGTTAGGTACATCATTCTCACCTCATCTTCCACCTGTTAGTGTGAGTTGCTCCCACTTTCTCTTGGAAACACTAAGGTGGATCAGTTCCTGGTTGTAACCTTGCCTATGGTCTTAGAGGGAGAGAGAGAGAAAAAAAGAAAGAGATAGATAGATAGATAGATAGATAGATAGATAGAGAGAGAGAGTGAGAGTGAGAGAGAGAGTGAGTGAGAGAGAGAGAGAGAGAGAGAGGAGGAAGAGAGAGAGAGAGAGAGAGAGAGAGAGAGAGAGAGAGAGAGAGAGAGAGAGAGAGAGAGAGAGAGAGAGAGAGAGAGAGAGAGAGAGAGAGAGAGAGAGAGAGAGAGAGAGAGAGAGAGAGAGAGAGAGGAAACAGCCAATATTGACACGTGGGAGATGGAGGCCTGTTTACACAGGTGCCGAAGCACATGTACGAGGGAAAAGGGAGCCGGTAGGCCTAGCCTGGAGTAAGCCAGGCTAGAGGTGTGTAGCCAGAGCTGACCGTCAGGACACGACACTACTCAACCCTAAGACGCGCTATTATTTTTGTAACAAGAAATCATCAGATGATTGCACAAAGACAAGTGTGATGCTCGGAAAAACCCGCACCAGACGTATACACCAAATATGAGAAGCTTTCTATTTCGATCTTCAGCTGAGATCCTCTTCAGCATTAAGAGCAATATAGTCATGAAGCTCTAATCTGCGATGACGAGATAAAAGCTGGATGTGAATTAGACGTACCTAGCATGGGCCAATAGGCCTACTGCAGTGTTCAATATGTTCTTCAAGAACACAGGTCGAACTGAAGAGTTTAAAACAAAGAATCCCTCTGAGTTTTGGTCCCCCAGTCTTGTGAGGTTCCTTGGTGCCGGTGGGAGGCTCTTGATCCAAGGTAAGGAAAGCAGTTCTTCCTTGCCTTGGATTGAACGTTATTGTCTTCAATTCTCCCTACCCCCCCTCAGGTACTGTATGACCCCTACTAGTTCAGCGCTCCCCTCCATGAATTCAATACAACTACTACTACTACTACTCATAATAATAATAATAATAATAATAATAATAATAATAATAATAATAATAATAATAGTAATACAGCAACTAGAACATGCGTAATAAAGTCCCAAAACTGATCAAGCAAGCTGTTGCTGACAGCAACAGCTTGCTTGATCAGGCAGTTCAAGTGGAGAGTCTGACGTCAAGTCACGCGTAGTGTTTTTGTAACATGATGACTGCTATACAGTGTCCACTTCTTTACAGTGTATACTTCTTTATGTATAGTGACTACCTCTTTATATTTATATTATTTTATTTTTTATTATCACACTGGCCGATTCCCACCAAGGCAGGGTGGCCCGAAAAAGAAAAACTTTCACCATCATTCACTCCATCACTGTCTTGCCAGAAGGGTGCTTTACACTACAGTTTTTAAACTGCAACATTAACACCCCTCCTTCAGAGTGCAGGCACTGTACTTCCCATCTGTTGTTAGGTAAGACACATGCAACAGTTAGACAACTTTATTCCGAAACGTTTCGCCTACACAGTAGGCTTCTTCAGTCGAATACAGAAAGTAGGCAGGAACAGAAGAGATGTGAAGACGATGTAATCAGTCCATCACCCTTAAAGTCGTAGAATTTGAGGTTGTCAGTCCCTCGGCCTGGAGAAGTTCAGTTCCATAGTCAGGAACTATCTCCAGGACTCAAGTCCGGCCTGCCGGTTCAAGTCCGGCCTGCCAGTTTCCCTGAACCCCTTCATAAATGTTACTTTGCTCACACTCCCTCATCCACTTCACTGGATCAATTTGTTCCACCAGTTGAGGAGAAAGACTTAGCTCCCACTGACTTCCCAGATGAAGTCAAGCGTTTGTTGACTCTGTTGAACAAACGTTGTAAAGCCATTGCTTTACCAGGTGAGAAGATGGGTATAACGAACTTATTGTCCCATCGTATTCCACTTGAACCTGGTACTAGACCTATCTACATACCTGCGTACAGAATGCCTCATTCACAAGTTGCTGTCGCAGAAGAATTGATCAATCAAATGCTTGATGATGGAGTTATTGCACCTAGCAATTCCCCTTGGAATGCACCCTTGATACTAGTACCTAAGAAGGATGGTACTTGGCGCCCAGTGATTGACTTTAGGAAGTTAAACGCGAAAACCATTCCAGATCGCTTTCCACTCCCAGTACTGGGTGATCTTTTACGTAATATCGGAGATAACAAAGTCTTTTCAACCCTGGATTTGTTACAAGGGTTTTGGCAAGTCCCTCTTCACGAGGACAGCCAAGAGCTAACTGCATTCTGCACTCCTACAGGTCATTATCACTTCCTCCGTATGGCGTTTGGATTACGATCTTCCCCTATCATGTTCTCAAGGCTCATGACTAATATCTTTAGAGGTCTCATAGGTAATGCACTTATGGTGTACTTAGATGACGTAATCGTCATGTCTAAAGACGTGGATACACACTTGAAAAGACTTGATGTAGTACTTGGTAAGCTTGAAGAAGCCAATTTAAAGATCAAACTGTCTAAATGTCAATTTTTCAGATCAGAAATTAAGTTTCTTGGTCACGTAGTCACTCCTAGAGGGGTTACGACTGACCAAAGTAAAGTAACTGCAGTACTAAATTTTCCAACTCCCAAAACTGCTGATGCCGTAAGATCCTTTGTGGGCTTAGCATGTTTTTATAGATCTTTCATTGCCAATTTTTCTTCCATAGCTGCTCCTCTAACTGAGTTGCTTAAGAAAGATGCTCCTTTTGTTTGGACCTTCCGTCAGAAAGAGCATTCCACACTCTAAAAGAAAAGCTAACTTCTGCTCCAATTTTGAAATTTCCAGATTTTTCTAAGCCCTTCTATCTGACAACTGATGCTAGTTCAATTGGCATAGGTGCCGTACTAGCTCAGAAGACCGATGACAAGTACAACGCAGTTGCATTTGCTAGCCGAGTCCTTACGAAGGCTGAACGTAATTATACAGTAACTGAGCAAGAAGCTTTAGCAATAGTATGGTCTTTAAAGCACTTCCGAGACATTATTTATCAGTACTCTGTTCATGTCTTGACAGACCATGCTCCACTGATACCCTTATTCCAGAACAAACAACCTACTGGAAGGTTAGCCAGATGGACCTTGACTATCCAAGAGTTCAATCCCACCTTTGAGTCATGTGGGAGTTCGACACGTGGATTAGGTAAGAAATACTCATGTAGGCTGGTTGTACGTATAATTACAGATAAGGTGGGTTGCGCCCTTACAGCCGTGGCCTGCCTCCTTGCTCACACTCCTAACACTGACTGACTGGCTGGCCGCCCACGTACCCATAGAGGGTCTTTGAATAATGCCAGGTCAGCGCAATATGAGTTCAGATAGTGACTCAGGCAGAGACGGTTGGTCGTTGAGTCAACGGTACACTGGTTACTGGTAACTGGTTACTACTACTGAGACAGGCACTGTACTTCCCATCTCCAGGACTCAAGTCCGGCCTGCCGGTTTCCCTGAACCCCTTCATAAATGTTACTTTGCTCACACTCCAACAGCACGTCAAGTATTAAAAACCATTTGTCTCCATTCACTCCTATCAAACACGCTCACGCATGCCTGCTGGAAGTCCAAGCCCCTCGCACACAAAACCTCCTTTACCCCCCTCCCTCCAACCTTTCCTAGGCCGACCCCTACCCCGCCTTCCTTCCACTACAGACTGATACACTCTTGAAGTCACTCTGTTTCGCTCCATTCTCTCTACATGTCTGAACCACCTCAACAACCCTTCCTCAGCCCTCTGGACAACAGTTTTGGTAATCCCGCACCTCCTCCTAACTTCCAAACTACGAATTCTCTGCATTATATTCACATCACACATTGCCCTCAGACATGACATCTCCACTGCCTCCAGCCTTCTCCTCGCTGCAACATTCATCACCCATGCTTCACATCCATATAAGAGCGTTGGTAAAACTATACTCTCATACATTCCCCTCTTTGCCTCCAAGGACAAAGTTCTTTGTCTCAACAGACTCCTAAGTGCACCACTCACCCTTTTCCCCTCATCAATTCTATGATTCACTTCATCTTTCATAGACCCATCCGCTGACACGTCCACTCCCAAATATCTGAATACATTCACCTCCTCCATACTCTCTCCCTCCAATCTAATATCCAATCTTTCATCACCTAATCTTTTTGTTATCCTCATAACCTTACTCTTTCCTGTATTCACTTTTAATTCTCTTCTTTTGCACACCCTACCAAATTCATCCACCAATCTCTGCAACTTCTCTTCAGAATCTCCCAAGAGCACGGTGTCATCAGCAAAGAGCAACTGTGACAACTCCCACTTTATGTGTGATTCTTTATCTTTTAACTCCACGCCTCTTGCCAAGACCCTCGCATTTACTTCTCTTACAACCCCATCTATAAATATATTAAACAACCACGGTGACATCACGCATCCTTGTCTAAGACCTACTTTTACTGGGAAATAATTTCCCTCTTTCCTACATACTCTAACTAGAGCCTGACTATCCTCGTAAAAACTCTTCACTGCTTTCAGTAACCTACCTCCTACACCATACACCTGCAACATCTGCCACATTGCCCCCCTATCCACCCTGTCATACGCCTTTTCCAAATCCATAAATGCCACAAAGACCTCTTTAGCCTTATCTAAATACTGTTCACTTATATGTTTCACTGTAAACCCCTGGTCCACACACCCCCTACCTTTCCTAAAGCCTCCTTGTTCATCTGCTATCCTATTCTCAGTCTTACTTTTAATTCTTTCAATAATAACTCTACCATACACTTTACCAGGTATACTCAACAGACTTATCCCCCTATAATTTTTGCACTCTCTTTTGTCCCCTTTGCCTTTATACAAAGGAACTATGCATGCTCTCTGCCAATCCCTAGGTACCTTACCCTCTTCAATACATTTATTAAATAACTGCACCAACCACTCCAAAACTATATCCCCACATGCTTTTAACATTTCTATCTTTATCCCATCAATCCCGGCTGCCTTACCCCCTTTCATTTTACCTAGTGCCTCACGAACTTCCCCCACACTCACAACTGGCTCTTCCTCACTCCTACAAGATGTTATTCCTCCTTTTCCTATACACGAAATCACAGCTTCCCTATCTTCATCAACATTTAACAATTCCTCAAAATATTCCCTCCATCTTCCCAATATATATATATATATATATATATATATATATATATATATATATATATATATATATATATATATATATATATATATATATATATATATATATATATATATATATATTTATATATGTATATATATATATATATATATATATATATATATATATATATATATATATATATATATATATATATATCCCTTCTACCTCCTCCTATATACCATCTATTGCTATGTAGTCCTCCAGTATATATTAAACATATAAATGAACATAATTATGTGACATAAAATAATTAATAATAATTATGTTGCGTGTAAGAGGGCTTTAATTATGTTAATGGTTAATTAAGTACTTAGAAATGTTATTAGTACCATTTCTTTATTGATTAATCACAGGCGTTTACACCTTAATTAATCACTGAGTAAATTGCTAGCACCTCCTAATGTGTTTAGTTGCTAATTAAGCTGATAATTGCTCGTTAATCATTGAGAAATCGCGTTTTTAAATTCAAGATGCTTGTTCGAGCGTATTAGATGGGAGTGAGTGGAGACAAGGGGGGTTTCGATGTGCTGTTGGAGTGTAAGATAATTTTAATGCAGGGATTCAGGTTGGGTGGATTCGAGTCCTGGAGGTGGGAAGTAGAGTGCCTGTTCTCTATAGGAAGGGCGGGGATGTTGCGGTAAACTCTCAGTGTATATACACTGAGACATTTCTGTGTATATAACCTGAACACTAAGAGACATACACCTCTCAGAGTATATGTCCTGAGAGACATACACCTCTCAGAGTATATGTCCTGAGATATACACCTCTCAGAGCATATACACTGAGAGATATACACCTCTCAGTGTATATATCCTGCTGGTCAGAATTACATATTTATCCATTATATGAGACAGGTAATGTATATGAGGCGGGTAATGTATATGAGATGGGTAATGTATATGAGACGGGTAATGTATATGAGACGGGTCATGTATATGAGACGGGTCATGTATATGAGACGGGTCATGTATATGAGACGGGTAATGTATATGAGACGGGTCATGTATATGAGACGGGTAATGTATATGAGACGGGTCATGTATATGAGACGGGTAATGTATGTGAGACGGGTCATGTATATGAGACGGGAAATGTATATAAGACGGGTAATGTATATGAGACGAGTAAAGTATATGAGACGGGTCATGTATATGAGACGGGTAATGTATATGTATAGTCTACCACAACACTGGTGGCAGTCTACCCCAACACTGGTGGTAGTCTACCACAACACTGGTGGTAGTCTACCACAACACTGGTGGTAGTCTACTACAACACTGGCGGTAGTCTACCACAACACTGGTGGTAGTCTACCACAACACTGGTGGCAGTGTACCACAACAATGATGGCAGTCTACCCCAACATTGGTGGCAGTCTACCACAACACTGGTGGTAATCTACCACAACACTGATGGTAATCTACCACAACACTGGTGGTAGTCTACCACAACACTGGTGGTAGTCTTCCACAACACTGGTGGTAATCTACCACAACACTGGTGGTAGTCTACCACAACACTGGTGGTAGTCAACTACAACACTGGCGGTAGTCTACCACAACACTGGTGGTAGTCTACCACAACACTGGTGGCAGTGTACCACAACAATGATGGCAGTCTACCCCAACATTGGTGGCAGTCTACCACAACACTGGTGGTAGTCTACCACAACACTGGTGGTAGTCTACCACAACACTGGTGGTAATCTACCACAACACTGGTAGTAATCTACCACAACACTGGTGGTAGTCTACCACAACACTGGTGGTAGTCTACCACAACACTGGTGGTAGTCTACCACAACACTGGTGGTAATCTACCACAACACTGGTAGTAATCTACCACAACACTGGTGGTAGTCTACCACAACACTGGTGGTAGTCTACCACAACACTGGTGGTAGTCTACCACAACACTGGTGGTAGTCTACCACAACACTGGTGGTAGTCTACCACAACACTGGTAGTAATCTACCACAACACTGGTGGTAGTCTACCACAACACTGGTGGTAGTCTACCACAACACTGGTGGTAGTCTACCACAACACTGGTGGTAGTCTACCACAACACTGGTGGTAGTCTACCACAACACTGGTGGTAGTCTACCACAACACTGGTGGTAGTCTACCACAACACTGGTGGTAGTCTACCACAACACTGGTGGTAGTCTACCACAACACTGGTGGTAGTCTACCACAACACTGGTGGTAGTCTACCACAACACTGGTGGTAGTCTACCACAACACTGGTGGTAGTCTACCACAACACTGGTGGTAGTCTACCACAACACTGGTAATGGTTTATTGCTTCACGGCGACCCTGGTGGAATGCCAAGGAATGTAGTGGGCATCATGTTCCTGGAGAAAGAGACAGGGGCACGGTGGGCAGCTGGGTGTCGGAGGTGGCTACAGTACCCGGCCTGGCTCAATGATGCCCTGCCTCCACCAGACGAGTGTTGGGGCAGCGCACCAATTACTAATACCAGTCTGTGAATGGATAAATTGCTCTTTAAATCATGATGAGGTGTTCCCGCAGCTGGTCCAGTCAACTACTGGAGAGAACGGCATGACTGAAGCCGTAGGGTCGACGCAGCCACAGCAACCCGCTATTCACGCCTCGTCAGGAAGAGGATATTGTCTGGATAAGTCGAGACATGCCATGACATGAGTCGGGACATGTCACTGCACGTTAAAGTACGTCAAGGCACTGAAAAAGAACAAGTTAGGGTAAGGAAGAACGCATCAAGGCACGGCGGAACGCGTCATTGTTGACCAGAACACGTTCGGAGACTTCATAAAGAGCTGGGGAGCATCAGAACACAAAAGAGCATGTCAGAACATGCTACTGAGACAAGTCCTAATTATTTACAGTAACAGGGGCTGCCCAACTACAGTAACAGGTGCTACCCAACTACAGTAACAGGTGCTACCCAACCACAGTAACAGGTGCTACCCATCCACAGTAACAGGTGGCACCCAACCACTCATAACTCCATAAATGTATGCCAGATTTCCGACATTACTCTAACTCCGATAGACTTCGAAAAAGCCATTGACAACATGCCCATGCACTCAGCCCCAGGCCCAGACTCGTGGAACTCTGTATTCATTAAGAACTGCAAGAAACCCCTCTCGCGTGCCCTAAGTACACTATGGAGGAGGAGCTTGGACATGGGTGAAATTCCACAGTCACTTAAAACAACGGATATAGCCCCACTCCATAAAGGTGGCAGCAAAGCATTAGCTAAGAACTATAGACCAATAGCTCTGACGTCCCACATCATAAAAATCTTTGAAAGAGTGCTGAGAAGCAGGATTGCAAATCACCTGGATTCCCAAAATCTGCACAATCCAGGGCAACATGGGTTCAGGGCAGGTCGCTCCTGCCTCTCACAACTACTGGATCACTATGATATGGCCTTGGATGCACTGGAAGAAAATCAGAATGCAGTTGTAATATACACAGACTTTGCAAAAGCGTTTGACAAATGCGATCATGGCGTAATAGCGCACAAAATACGTGCTAAAGGAATAACTGGGAAAGTGGGGAGATGGATCTTCAACTTCCTAACAAATCGAACACAAAGAGTAGTGGTCAACAGAGTTAAATCGGAGGCTGCCATAGTGAAGAGCTCTGTTCCACAAGGCACAGTACTCGCCCCCATCTTATTCCTCATCCTCATATCAGATATAGACAGAGATATACATCACAGCACCGTATCATCCTTTGCGGATGATACTAGGATCTGCATGAGGCTGTCATCTGCTGAGGACGCGGTTAACCTCCAAGAAGATATAAACAAAGTTTTCCAGTGGGCAACGGTAAACAATATGATGTTCAATGAGGACAAATTCCAACTACTCCGTTATGGAAAACTGGAGGAGATAATAACTAGAACAGAGTATACTACAAACTCTGCCCATACAATAGAGCGGAAAAAGAATGTAAGGGACCTGGGAGTAGTAATGTCTGAGGATCTCACTTTCAAGGATCACAACAGTGCCACGAACACAAGTGCAAAGAAAATGATAGGATGGATAATGAGAACGTTCAAAACGAGAGATGCCAAGCCAATGATGATCCTTTTCAAATCACTTGTTCTCTCTAGGCTGGAATACTGCAGTACACTAACATCTCCACTCAAAGCAGGTGAAATTGCAGATCTAGAGAGTGTACAGAGATCCTTTACTGCACGTATAAGTTCTGTCAAGCACCTTAACTACTGGGAACGCTTGGAAGCACTTGACTTGTACTCGTTGGAACGCAGGAGAGAGATATATATCACAAACTACACTTGGAAAATCCTGGAAGCAATGGTCCCGAATCTGCACACAGAAATCACTCCCTACGAAAGTAAAAGACTGGGCAGGCGATGCAAAATACCCCCAATTAAAAGTAGGGGCGCCATTGGTACACTAAGAGAAAACACCATAAGTGTCCGGGGCCCAAGACTGTTCAACAGCCTCCCATCAAGCATTAGGAGAATTACCAATAAACCCCTGGCTGCCTTCAAGAGAGAGCTGGACAGATACCTAAAGTCAGTGCCGGATCAGCCGGGCTGCGGCTCGTACGTTGGACTGCGTGTGGCCAGCAGCAACAGCCTAGTTGATCAGGCCCTGATCCACCGGGAGGCCTGGTCATGGACCGGGCCACGGGGGCGTTGATCCCCGGAATAACCTCCAGGTAACCTCCAGGTAACCACAGTAACAGGCTTTATTTATCCATAGTGATCAGTTCTATCCATCTACAGTGACACGAGTCTAGATTCCCAGTGACACGACTTTTATCAATCGTCAGTGGAAAGAAAAATCGCCTTCAAGCAACAACAACAACAAAAAAATATTAACCGACCTTATATTCATAAATAATGAGCTGGTACTTACAGAACAACAAACTCAGATCGCTACCTAAATGAAATTCAGAGAGGTATACACACTGGACTGGAGCAGCCCAACACTCTCGAGGGTGCTGTCAGCGAATTCGGATTCAACAATAAATATATTAAATGAAACCAAATATTCTATGCCCTTGCTTGAACCATCCCGGATGACTGTGTGAGCAAGATGGATCTGAACCAGTGAAGTGAGAGGAATGTCACTAGAAGTTAGACCCTGAAGCATACCATTAAGGAAAAAAAATAAGAGAAGATTCAAGCGAGAGAGAGAGAGAGAGAGAGAGAGAGAGAGAGTCCCCTCCATAGGCGAAGAAGAAGAATTTCGAGAGAGAACGAGAGAGAGAGAGAGGCACTCCCTCGATAAGAGAGGACGAAGAACCACAGAACCTCTCACATTCTACAGAGTTTTTCAAGGAAGGAAAGAAACTCTCTTTAAATCACTTGTCTTTTCTAGAGAGGAATATTACTGTACATTGACAGTCCCTTATAAGGTAGGTGAAATTGCAGATCCAAAATGTGTACAGAAATCCTTCGCAGCCCCTGTCAATTCAAACACCTAAATTTTTGGAAATGCTTCAACTGTACTCCTGGGAACGTGGGCAAGAAAGACATCGTTCACAACTGGACATTTCTAGAGGAACTGATAACGAAATCGCTTCCAACGGCACCAAAATCATCAGACGGTGCAAAATACCTCCACTGAGAAGATACCGTAAGAAGAATAAGTGTCAATGATTTTCAACATTTTCCTTTCATACGTGAGGAAGAGGATTACCAAGGAGCCTCTGTCTTCCAGAGGGAAGCTGATCGGTTTTTCCATGTAAATTCCTGATCAGTCGAGCTATGGTGCATACTCTGGACTCCGTGTGGGAGTCCAGCGTATGCACCACAGACCAACCGGATATTTTAATCTGGAACCTGGCCGCGGGGGGAAGGGGAGGGGAGCAATGACCCCCGAAATCGTCTACAGGTAACCGTGAGGAAAGTGACCAGCTATAGCGCCAAATTATCTATTCTGAAATAAATTAACTAAAATATTTACTAGTCGAGTGAGAGCGTTTAGAAATAGAGGCACTTAAGAGTGTTAGAAGGCAAGCGGCTGTACCTGGAGGAGGGGAGGCAGCCGGAACACAGACTGGTGATACAGCCGGATCACAAACTGGTGATACAGTCGGAACATAGAGTGGTGACACAGACGGGACACAGACTGGTGATACAGCCGGATCACAAACTGGTGATACAGTCGGAACATAGAGTGGTGACACAGACGGAACACAGACTGGTGACAGTCGAAACACACACACTGTGTAATGTGTAAATTATGGGAGGTATATTGAGGTAAATTTGTGAGCTTAGAGTTGTCTCTCACTCCTCACTCCTTACACCTCCTTCCTCACCCCCATACCCCACTCCTCACTCCTCCTTCCTCACTTCTCATACCTCACTCCTCATTCCTCATACCTCACTCCTCATTCCTCATACCTCACTCCTCATCCCTCATACCTCACTCCTCATACCTCACTCCTCATTCCTCACTCCTCATTCCTCACTCCTCATACCTCACTCCTCATTCCTCACTCCTCACTCCTCATACCTCCTCATTCCTCACTCCTCATACCTCCTCATTCCTCACTCCTCATACCTCCTCATTCCTCACTCCTCATACCTCCTCATTACTCACTCCTCATCCTCATACCTCCTCATTCCTCACTCCTCATACCTCCTCATACCACACTCCTCATTCCTCACTCCTCATACCTCACTCCTCATTCCTCACTCCTCATCCCTCACTCCTCATCCCTCATACCTCACTCCTCATTCCTCACTCCTCATTCCTCACTCCTCATTCCTCACTCCTCATCCCTCATTCCTCACTCCTCATTCCTCACTCCTCATCCCTCATACCTCACTCCTCATACCTCACTCCTCATACCTCACTCCTCATTCCTCACTCCTCATCCCTCATTCCTCACTCCTCATTCCTCACTCCTCATCCCTCATACCTCACTCCTCATACCTCACTCCTCATACCTCACTCCTCATACCTCACTCCTCATACCTCACTCCTCATCCCTCATTCCTCACTCCTCATTCCTCACTCCTCATCCCTCATTCCTCACTCCTCATACCTCACTCCTCATACCTCACTCCTCATTCCTCACTCCTCATTCCTCACTCCTCATACCTCACTCCTCATACCTCACTCCTCATCCCTCATACCTCACTCCTCATTCCTCACTCCTCATTCCTCACTCCTCATTCCTCACTCCTCATTCCTCATCCCTCATTCCTCACTCCTCATTCCTCACTCCTCATCCCTCATACCTCACTCCTCATACCTCACTCCTCATACCTCACTCCTCATCCCTCATTCCTCATCCCTCATTCCTCACTCCTCATTCCTCACTCCTCATCCCTCATACCTCACTCCTCATACCTCACTCCTCATACCTCACTCCTCATCCCTCATTCCTCACTCCTCATTCCTCACTCCTCATTCCTACACTCTTTTTGACCTCTACATTTTTATTTTTGCTTTCCCCATGAATATATTGTAATAAAAATATGAAAGAATGAAAATTATTATAATAATCAAAATATTACTACTGCTACATAATAATAATAATAATAATAATAATAATAATAATAATAATAATAATAATAATAATAATAATAATAATAATAATAATAATAATAATAACGTTTCGGTCCATGTAGAGCTTCATCAGGTTCAGATTACTTTTGTGCACAGACCTACACTGTGCGAAACATCGTCCTTCATAAAAGCCAGGTTTCGCCCGCGTCGGCACCGCGCTACCGGAATCCAATCCTTGTAAACCAGTCCATCCGTGGTTAGTAATTACTTGGCCAGACTAGTTGAGATAGACAGGTTGAAAATCACCCAGTAGCGGAGGAGTCACTCCTAGTCCGGCCTTAATGACTCGGTAAGTGCTAATTACGGTGTGGGTGATTGTTCATGGCAGCCCGAGTGAGGTACTTCACGACGGCCAGGTAATGACACGCGCTTTAGAGGCGACCTTGACGATGGAGGGAATAAAATGAATGTTCACTCCCACACGGTGTTCTCACCCTGTGTGTGTGTGTGTGTGTGTGTGTGTGTGTGTGTGAGGCGTGAGGCAGGTGCTGCGGGAAGCAAGGAGAGAGATGTAACAGGTTAACTGAAAGGCAGTGCCAGGTGAGACTAACGGGAGATACCTGTGGTTAGCCTTTGCAGAGTAGGATGTAGATATACTGAGACTAATGAGGGATACCTGTGGTAGGCCTTTGCAGGGTAGGGCGTAGATATACTGAGACTAATGGGGGATACCTGTGGTAGGCCTTTACAGGGTAGGGTGCACATATATTGAGACTAATGGGGGATACCTGTGGTGGGCGTTTGCAGGGTAGGGTATAGATATACCGAGACTAATGGGGGATACCTGTGGTTAGCCTTTGCAGGGTAGGATGTAGATATACTGAGACTAATGAAGGATACCTGTGGTAGGCCTTTGCAGGGTAGGATATAGATACTGTGATGGGCCCCCAGGTTTTGGGGAAAGCTGCCATAGACCATACTCAGCACCTGTCGCCACCTGTCGCCACCTGTCGCCACCTGTCACCATATCAAACGAAGCTTTGTGGGGGGGAGAGGAGGTTGACAGGGTTAATCCCTTAGAACTTTAAAAAATAATAACAGAAATATGCTGTTAATCATTCAGTATAAGCATTATTTATTAATAGGGAAATAATGCCAGAAATTCGTCTCCCCCGCGACTGTTTGCTGTTAATTCCCAAGACAACAACACTCTTGTCTACCTTGTAATTGATAGAAAATTAAGTGTAATTTACATACATTGTGATTTAATTTACACAATTTGACGTAACTTACACAGTTTGACGTATTTACGCACTGTGACATAATTTACACACTGCGACGTAATTTACACACTGTGACGTAATTTGCACACTGTGATGTAATTTACAAACTTTGATGTAATTTACACATTGCACACTGTGACGTAATTTATACACTTTAACACAGTTTACACACTGTAACACAATTTACACAATGTTACATAATTTACACTGATAAACCAAAAGAAATCAGTCAGTTTATATCAATTTCTTCCTTGCTTTTCTTTATACGAAAAGCCATATATATATATATATATATATATATATATATATATATATATATATATATATATATATATATATATATATATATATATATATATATATATATATATATATATATATATATATATATATATATATATATATATATACAAAAAAAATTTTTGATGATGTAAGAGGTGTATCAGGCATGGGTTCAAAGCCTGATTTAAGCATAAGCAGAGGAACAGTAATTTCCGAAATTTTGAGAGGCCACCTTTAGACTGTGAAGCACTAAGTTGTAACTCGCTTAGTGGATGCCTAAATCCGGCCCCGTGTCTGTCTCACTAATGTCGACCTCCGCATTATTCACTCTATGTATAACTGGCTTAGAAAACCGACAAGCTGATAAATGAGACACTTATGCAACGTTTGGTTATCTTTATTCTGGAAACGTTACGCCAGCCAGTGGCTTCTTCAGTCCAGTGTAGAGAAAGGTGGAAGATGAGGAGGTCAGAGGTAATTAGTCCCTTAGCCTGGAGTCGATGTGTTCACTCCATGGACTGGACACTGCAGGTCACTATGCTGGAGATGTGGCAACTGCATATCACAGCGTTGGAGATGTGGCAGATGCACGTCACAGTGTTGGAGATGTGGCAGATGCACATCACAATGTTGGAGATGTGGCAGATGCACATCACAGTGTTGGAGATGTGGCAGATGCACGTCACTGTGTTGGAGATGTGGCAGATGCACGTCACAGTGTTGGAGATGTGGCAGAGGCACGTCACTGTGTTGGAGATGTGGCAACTGCACGTCACAGTGTTGGAGATGTGGCAGATGCACGTCACAGTGTTGGAGATGTGGCAGATGCACGTCACAGTGTTGGAGATGTGGCAGATGCACATCACAATGTTGGAGATGTGGCAGATGCACATCACAGTGTTGGAGATGTGGCAGATGCACGTCACTGTGTTGGAGATGTGGCAGCTGCACGTCACAGTGTTGGAGATGTGGCAGATGCACATCACAGTGTTGGAGATGTGGCAGAGGCACGTCACTGTGTTGGAGATGTGGCAACTGCACGTCACAGTGTTGGAGATGTGGCAGATGCACGTCACAGTGTTGGAGATGTGGCAGATGCACATCACAGTGTTGAAGATGTGGCAGATGCACGTCACAGTGTTGGAGATGTGGCAGATGCACGTCACAGTGTTGGAGATGTAGACACGTGTGAGGGCGTAATCATTTGATAAGGAAATAACTGATGGCTTCATAAGCAGCAATCTAAAGCCAGATGTGTGTGTGTGTGTGTTTGAGAGAGAGAGAGAGAGAGAGAGAGAGAGAGAGAGAGAGAGAGAGAGAGAGAGACAGACAGACAGACAGACAGACAGACAGAGAGACAGACAGACAGACAGACAGACAGACAGACAGACAGAGACAGGCCCGATTAATACCTCAACGTACTGTCAATACAGTATAAGAAGTAACTACTGGAGTTCAAAGCCAACTAGCACAGGATCATGGTGGTCACCACGAAGTGTAAGAGAAGACCGGAAACAAAGTACAGGTTGTGAGGAGAAGATAAATCCAATACCTCGAATGAGGAACTGAACAAAGGCATGAATATCGCATCAACCATTTCCCCCGGAGGTACACACACACACACACACACACACACACACACACACACACACACACACACACACACACACACACACACACACACACACACACACACACACACACACACACACACACACACACACACACACACACAGCTAGGCTGGGCAATCGAAGAACTACCTTCAAGAGCCCAAACATTCAAAACATCCTGCACAGGACATAGCGTGAGTCATGGTGATGGGACACACTCTGAAGGATAGACGGGGATAATGTGGCTAGGAGTCTCATTTGAGTGGCGTTGTCTGTGCACTTCCGACTTGTGGGCCACATGCTGGACGCTCAGGGTCTAGAGATTTTTACTCTCAACTAGGACTAAAAAGTGAACCTGGCAGTGTCTGTGTGAACAGACACTGCTAGGTTCACCCCTGGTGAACCCCAGGTTCACCCCTGGTCCCAGTACCAACCATACAACCGGAGATGTGGTGCTCAACACCCTCGCCCTTAATAAAATTCATTTTTAAAAGTAAGTGGTGGACCGGTAAGCCAGCGGAAGGCCTCGGTCATGTGACCATATTATTATTATTATTATTATTAAAAAGAAGCGCTAAACCTGGTTATATGACCAAAACCTCCAGTGGCGGGCCATTGTGTAACTAAGACCCGCGTCAGGGAACACTTGTCCTGTTTCCTGACGAATCTTACCTAACCTAACCTAACCTAACCTAACCTAACCTAACCTAACCTAACCTAACCTAACCTAATCTAATCTAACCTAACCTCCCTTTATATTCTTTATTTATTTCTACACGTACACTTAGAATATATACAGTCCTAGCTGACATCAGTAACATACTACTATGTTATGCAAAGTATTTCGGGCAAATTAGGTCAATTTTGTCCCCAGGATGCGACCCACACCTGTCGACTAACACCCAGGTACCTATTTTACTGATAGATGAACAGGGACAACACGTCCTAATGTTTCTACCCGTACCGGGGATCGAACCTTGGACCTCGGTGTGTGAGCTGAGTGCGCTAGCAACCAAGCTACAGGACACCAAAGAGTCTTAGCCTTTGTGACCTGTGTGATCCTGTATTTTAAACTAGCACTCACAACATAAGCTGCTCTTTCAGCCTCAGATTTACTCAGATTAACCACAGATTAACCGAGATTAGCCATAGACTGACCCAGAAGAGCCACGGGTTAACCCAGATTAGCCACAGATCAATCTACATTAGCCACATATTAACCCAGATTAGTCATATATTAGCCCAGATTAGCCATAGATTAATTTAGATTAGCCACAAATTAACGCAGATTAGTCACAGATTAACCCAGATTAACTTAACGAGGAAGAGAGAGACACACTCCCCTTAGCACCTTTTCCCTCTTTCTCCCACTTCTCTTTTCCTCTCCCTCCCTTTTCTCCCCTTCCCTCCTCCCTCTTACCTTCCACCCCTCCCCTTAACCATCTCCCTCCCCTTTGCCCCCGTCCATCCTCTCCTACAACTCCCCTCACCCTTCTCCCTTCTTCGCCCCCCCTTCTCTAGCTCTCCCCTCGCTCTCTCTCCCTCCTGCCCCATAGATCCCCTCCCCCTCTCCCCTCCTTCTCCCCTCCCCTCCTATGAGTGCCGCAGGCCTGATAAAGCCATCTAGGAGCCAGCAGCCGCACCCGCTCTACTTACCAGCTGCTACCCTCACAACTTTACTGAAACTACCGCTACCCCTCAGCCGCTTCCCTTAGCCGCTATTCTCATTCGCTACTCTCACACGCTACCCTCAGCCGCTACCCTCAGTCACTACCCTCAGCTGTTGCCCTCAGTCACTACCCTCAGTCGCTACCCTCAGCCACTACCTTCAACTGCTACCCTCAGTCACTACTTTCAACTGCTACCCTCAGTCACTACCTTCAGCTGCTACCCTCAATCACTACCCTCAGCCACTACCTTCAGCTGCTACCCTCAGTCACTACCCTCAGTCGCTACCCTCAGCTGCTACCCTCAGTCATTACCCTCAGTCACTACCTTCAGCTGCTACCCTCAGTCACTACCCTCAGTCACTACCCTCAGCTGCTACCCTCAGTCATTACCCTCAGTCACTACCTTCAGCTGCTACCCTCAGTCACTACCCTCAGTCACTACCCTCAGTCACTACCCTCAGTCACTACCCTCAGTCACTACCCTCAGTCACTACCCTCATCTGCTACCCTCAGTCACTACCCTCAGCTGCTACCCTCAGTCATTACCCTCAGTCACTACCTTCAGCTGCTACCCTCAGTCACTACCCTCAGCTGCTACCCTCAGTCATTACCCTCAGTCACTACCTTCAGCTGCTACCCTCAGTCACTACCCTCAGTCACTGCCCCTCAGCTGCTACCCTCAGTCTCTACCCTCATCTGCTACCCTCAGTCACTACCCTCAGTCACTACCCTCAGTCACTACCCTCAGTCACTACCCTCAGTCACTACCCTCAGTCACTACCCTCAGTCACTACCCTCAGTCACTACCCTCAGTCACTGCCCCTCAGCTGCTACCCTCAGTCACTACCCTCAGTCACTACCCTCAGTCACTGCCCTCAGTTGCTACCCTCAGTCGCTACCCTCAGTCGCTACCCTCAGTCACTACCCTCAGTCACTACCCTCAGTCGCTACCCTCAGCTGCTACCCTCAGTCACTACCCTCAGTCACTACCTTCAGCTGCTACCCTCAGTCACTACCCTCAGTCACTGCCCCTCAGCTGCTACCCTCAGTCACTACCCTCAGTCACTACCCTCAGTCACTACCTTCAGCTGCTACCCTCAGTCACTACCCTCAGTCACTGCCCCTCAGCTGCTACCCTCAGTCACTACCCTCAGTCACTACCCTCAGTCACTACCCTCAGTCACTACCCTCAGTCACTACCCTCAGTCACTACCCCTCAGCTGCTACCCTCAATCACTACCCTCAGTCACTACCCTCAGTCACTACCCTCAGTCGCTACCCTCAGTCACTACCCTCAGTCACTACCTTCAGCTGCTACCCTCAGTCACTACCCTCAGTCACTGCCCCTCAGCTGCTACCCTCAGTCACTACCCTCAGTCACTACCCTCAGTCGCTACCCTCAGTCGCTACCCTCAGTCACTACCCTCAGTCACTACCTTCAGCTGCTACCCTCAGTCACTACCCTCAGTCACTACCCTCATCTGCTACCCTCAGTCACTACTCTCATCTGCTACCCTCAGTCACTACCCTCATCTTCTACCCTCAGTCACTACCCTCAGTCACTACCCTCAGTCACTACCCTCAGTCACTACCCTCAGTCACTACCCTCATCTGCTACCCTCAGTCACTACCCTCATCTGCTACCCTCAATCACTACCCTCATCTGCTACCCTCAGTCACTACCCTCATCTGCTACCCTCAGTCACTACCCTCAGTCACTACCCTCAGTCACTACCCTCAGTCACTACCCTCAGTCACTACCCTCAGTCACTACCCTCATCTGCTACCCTCAGTCACTACCCTCAGTCACTACCCTCAGTCACTACCCTCATCTGCTACCCTCAGTCACTACCCTCAGTCACTACCCTCAGTCACTACCCTCAGTCATCTGCTACCCTCAGTCACTACCCTCAGTCAATACCCTCAGTCACTACCCTCATCTGTTACCCTCAGTCACTACCCTCATCTGCTACCCTCAGTCACTACCCTCAGTCACTACCCTCATCTGCTACCCTCAGTCACTACTCTCATCTGCTACCCTCAGTCACTACCCTCATCTGCTACCCTCAGTCACTACCCTCATCTGCTACCCTCAATCACTACACTCATCTGCTACCCTCAGTCACTACCCTCATCTGCTACCCTCAGTCACTACCCTCAGTCACTACCCTCAGTCACTACCCTCAGTCACTACCCTCAGTCACTACCCTCAGTCACTACCCTCATCTGCTACCCTCAGTCACTACCCTCAGTCACTACCCTCAGTCACTACCCTCATCTGCTACCCTCAGTCACTACCCTCAGTCACTACCCTCAGTCACTACCCTCAGTCACTACCCTCATCTGCTACCCTCAGTCACTACCCTCAGTCAATACCCTCAGTCACTACCCTCATCTGTTACCCTCAGTCACTACCCTCATCTGCTACCCTCAGTCACTACCCTCAGTCACTACCCTCATCTGCTACCCTCAGTCACTACTCTCATCTGCTACCCTCAGTCACTACCCTCATCTGCTACCCTCAGTCACTACTATCATCTGCTATCCTCAGTCACTACCCTCATCTGCTACCCTCAATCACTACCCTCATCTGCTACCCTCAGTCACTACCCTCATCTGCTACCCTCAGTCACTACCCTCATCTGCTACCCTCAGTCACTACCCTCAGTCACTACCCTCATCTGTTACCCTCAGTCACTACCCTCATCTGCTACCCTCAGTCACTACCCTCATCTGCTACCCTCAGTCACTACCCTCATCTGCTACCCTCAGTCACTACCCTCATCTGCTATCCTCAGTCACTACCCTCATCTGCTACCCTCAGTCACTACCCTCATCTGCTACCCTCAGTCACTACCCTCATCTGCTACCCTCAGTCACTACCCTCATCTGCTACCCTCAATCACTACCCTCATCTGCTACCCTCAGTCACTACCCTCATCTGCTACCCTCAGTCACTACCCTCATCTGCTACCCTCAGTCACTACCCTCATCTGCTACCCTGAGTCACTACCCTCATCTGCTACCCTCAGTCATTATCCTCAGCCAAGGTAACGATTCTATTTTTTTTACTCAGGGTTTGACAAGGTTAGCTTAAGGATCCCTAGCTTTATTGACAAGCTATTTACAGGTTAAGTATTCCTAACTTTATTGACAAGCTAAGAGCTGTTACCTACATCAGCTCATTTGAAAGCATTTTTATTGTTATGAAACATACAAGTAGGGAACAGGATGAAGTTGGAGCTATCTGTGGGCCAGCATTTTCTTCTGATCAACTGACTTTATCTCGTTGAAATTATAATGCTGTACGAATGTGTTCCATACTCGAGTCATCAAATCACTTGTTCTCTCTAAGCTGGAGTAATGCTGTGCTTCAACAGCTTTGTTCAGGGCAGACGAAACTGCAGACCAGGAGAGTGTGCAGAGAACCTTCACTGATCGCATAGATTCAGTTCAGCACTTGAATTACTGGGAACGTTTGAAGTCCCTCTCTCTACTCCTTGGTATGCAGGCGAGAGAGCTACATTATAATATACATCAGGAAAATTTCTTGTTCATAAAAGCAAAAGGCTTGGCAGACTGTGCCAAAATACCCCCAGGGAAAAGCAGAGGCAAGTGAAAACTCAGTAAGTGTGATGGGACCTAGACTTTTCAATGTCCTCCTTTTTATACATAAAGGAGGATCACCAAGAGACCCTTGATTCTCTTCAAGAGAGAACTGGACGAGTTTCTCAGGACAGAGCCTGATCAGTCGGGCTGGACGTCGTACGGCCAGCACCAATAGCCTAATTGATATGGCCATGCACTGGGAGGCCTGGTCTGGGACCTGGCCGCGCAGGGAAGTGACGACCCTCCGAACACACTCCAGGTAGACTTCAGGTAGATAGGTAGGTAGGTACCTTCAGCAGATGCTCTCAGCTATTGTTTTCATTCGCTTGGTTCATTATCCTCACTCACTACCCTCAGTCAGTATCTATAGCCACTGCTCTCAGTCATCATCGTCAGCTATCATCTCAGCCAGGGCAGGATTAGGAACGTCGTAGCCCCCAGACACTCCTGTTTCGTATGTCTGTACTGTACATATATTCGTTGGTCAGCGCTCCCAGAAGACAGATCTCAAACTAGACCTTCTGGTGGATAATAATAATAATAATAATAATAATAATAATAATAATAATAATAACAATAATAATAATAATAATAATAATAATAATAATAATAATAATAATAATAATAATAATAATAATAATAATAATAATAACCTTTCTTATTTCAGGTGACTGTGGTCCAACCCTCCCCAGTTATCCATTATCTCGGATAGATATTAAAAGAAAATAAGAGTCAGGATGTGAGAAGAGGAAGAAACGAGAGAAGACGAATGAAGCACTGAAGGGGGTTGAAGGGTTCACTTTGAAGCTCATAAAGAAAGATGCGATAACCCCGGAAAGATGCTGGTGCGAGAAGCTTCAGCGAACCTCGTGCAAATGTTGATACTTGAAGCAGAATCTTAATTCTAACATATAGGTTAAGAGAAAATTAGATTGAGAGAGAGAGAGAGAGAGAGAGAGAGAGAGAGAGAGAGAGAGAGAGAGAGAGAGAGAGAGAGAGAGAGAGAGAGAGAGAGAGAGAGAGAGAGAGAGAGAGAGAGAGAGAGAGAGAGAGAGAGAGAGAGAGAGAGAGAGAGAGAGAGAGAGAGAAAACAAGGGTTAATATCGATAATTCAAGGCCTCGTAAAAATTATACACATCAACACTGAGCAAAATAATAAAGATCTCCGGACAGCTCATTATGGTTACACTTTCAAAGAAGCAAAAGGGGATACATTAATTAAAAAAATCGGGAAAATGTTCGTCTTCTCTCTCTCAAATGTCCCTCCGGAAGCAGGTGATGAGGTGGAAAACACCATCACATTGACTTCAAAGATAACATCAAAGTCAGTTGATGTGAGAAGTCATTTTGGTGCTGATATCATTACCTCTCTTAATATTGATGACCCTAACTTTTCATTGCCAGGTTGAAAATTTAGTGAAAAGAAGATATTGTTGTACAGGCACTTGGCAAATGAAGAGGCCGTTCAGAGAACTTCTTTCATTCACTCTTCT
Organism: Cherax quadricarinatus; assembly: GCF_038502225.1. Lineage (NCBI taxonomy): Eukaryota > Metazoa > Arthropoda > Malacostraca > Decapoda > Parastacidae > Cherax > Cherax quadricarinatus. The sequence goes on from NC_091308.1 coordinate 19,105,129, forward strand.
TCAGCTGATCAAGTGTACGTGCTGTATCTGCAAAGCTTTTGGCAGGAGCAAGTTTTTTAATCAGTTTGAAACTGGTTTTAATGAGTAGAGGAGTGCATACACCGGGATTATTGCTGATGAACAGTCAAAGGATCACACGTAAACACTCAGTCAGGCTGGAGAAATGTAACGAAACTGACACAGAACTGCAAAGGATGCAAAAAATATTTTGTAAGTTCTGCGTTGAAGTTTTAATGAGAGTTGTTGCAGATCCCTGCAGAGAGTTAGAGAGAGAGTTAGAGAGAGAGAGAGAGAGAGAGAGAGAGAGAGAGAGAGAGAGAGAGAGAGAGAGAGAGAGAGAGAGAGAGAGAGAGAGAGAGAGGACTGGCGTGTGGAAGAGGTACTGATATGCACAGTTGTCCGAACAATGGAAACTACCCGGGTTACAAGTCAGTCCATTTCTTTTCTTGCAGATCACATTCAGTTGCGTGGTAATCCAGGGACGGGAAAGGTGTTTTATTTTTCATTAAATATTTTTTGAGAAATTTATTGATGTACTGGCAACAGATGGCAAATAGAATGATAGCTTCTGCAATCAACACAGCTCAGCATTAGAACTTAAGCACTGATTCTACTCCTGACATCAGTCACAACAAATCAGCAGTGAATACTGCGTCACCATTGTTGGATGTGTTGAACGATTTCTTTAATTCATCACAATTCAACAACATGATGGGAGGTATTTATTTGAGGTTCTAGAAAGTGTTTTCCAGCCTCGTGTCATCGCTATGGTAAACTGTTGAACACAGGCGCATGACAATATCAGTAATACAGTGCCATATACTGAAGCGCTTTTTTTTTTTTACTTAGTTATCCTTATTTACACATGTCTCTGCTTTTCAACAAAGATTTGGATTAATAAAGAGTGTAAAGAAAAATGGCTGCGTCATTCGACGTGGGTCAGAAACAAGCGGGTCAGCACGTAACGATGCCACCAGAGTCCTGTTGGAGAACTATTCTGAAATCCGGCAAAACCTAAATGACATTTATGATAGTGACACATGACCACCAGCAGTTGTTCACGAAGCAGCAGTCACCGGAGTAGCAATTTGACTAATATGATACAGCACTGATGTTCACCTTTTGGAATGATCTGCAAAATATATAAACACTGCAAACGAAGACTTGTAAGAGACTGAATAGTGCATGATTGTGAAGGCGTTTGTCGTAGTGTTGCCCAGCTGTCGTGACAAGACGATGTGTTAGATCTGAGGAGTTCGAACCATGGTCAGATTTGTCGCAACATCTGGGTATAAAGTAGTGCACGGCAGAGGCACCAGTTTGCTGACAAATCTGGCACTGATTTCCCTGGTGGACAACCCAAGTAACAGATGCAGTATTCACTGCTTCTGTCGTATCATGGATTAATTTATTATGGCATATGCTCTGTTGACTGACCGATTAAATTTTCTCGAAGAAAAACCACTATCCACAGATTAAATTGCTTTTGTGGGGCGGTATATTGATTGTTGTACATTCAGCAGATCTTAAAATAAAAGCAGTCGCTGATGAATTTCTGTTGTTAAGGCATTAGTATACACAGAAGAGAACAGCGGGGCATACTATGCTTAAAGTTTAAATATGCTGACACGGGGATCATCACCTCTCCCAGTGTTTATATTGTTCAAAAAACGTATCTTGGGAACTTATTGTGACTGGGAACACTCATTTTCGAAGCGTAGCTAATACACTGTCTAGGATCAACCATGGCAAACAACAAGGCTTGTCTCTCCTTCACGTTACTGTTAGTGAGATCATGCTAAAAGCTTCTCCTCAAGAAGTTAATGCTGATTTTCCAGTGAAAAGAAAGTTCGTCTCTTATGTGATTTTCTTCTACTCTGTTTAAAAAAAAAATAGGTAGAGAACTTTGTTGCAATTTTTACCATACGAATCGAAAACTCATTTTTTTTTTCGTACGCCCTTTAGTTTTCGTACGGCCTATGTACAGTGTCAGCTGTGGGTAATAGGGAGGGAGAGTCCTACCCTCAACTACTGTACTCAGTCAGTTTCCTCAGTCACTGTCCTCAGTTATTATCCCCAGTCACTATCCTCAGTCTGCCTACACCACTATCTTAGGCACCACCGCCAGTCTTTCACTGCCAAGGGAGGGGAACCTCCGTAGTACATACTTCTGTGTGGATGCGGGGGTCGAGCCACAGCTCCAGGCCCTGAAGAATGTGTGTGTACTCACCTAATTGTGGTTGCAGGGGTCGATATTGAGCTCCTGGCCCGTGTGTGTGTGTGTGTGTGTGTGTGTGTGTGTGTGTGTGTGTGTGTGTGTGTGTGTGTATGTGTGTGTGTGGGTGGGTGGGTGGGTGAGTGACTGGTATGAGAGTATGAATCGTGGTGTCATTACAGCTGTGACAGGAGGTCACCTGTGTTTTCTGGCTGGTATCGTCTTAGGTTAGGTTGAGTAAGATTTGTCAGGAAACAAGGTGTGATCTTGATACCCACTTTCAGGTAAGGTAAGGCGAGTACTGGATCAACTACAGCTAGAAAAACTAACACCCGGTTCTTTATAACACCAGGATCTTTCTAACATGGTTTTCATAACACCACGGTATTTCTAACACACGTTACGATACTTTGATATCTAACTTCATCTAAGCATCTACAAAAAGTAAAAACTAGATGTATTTCGGATGCTGCGCGATCCGAGATAGGTAGGTATCCCCGAACTGCATAACCCCAGCCCCTTGTGCCTCACTGCAGGCGAAAGGAATAGTGCAGAGTGCCGCATAAGCTTCTAATGCACACATCCACACTAATAAACAAGCCAAAAACACATACACAACCAAAATGCAAATCACAAACACAAGTGTACGCCGAAGAACACAGTAAACATTACACGCGCATACACACACACACACACACACACACACACACACACACACACACACACACACACACACACACACACACACACACACACACACACACACACACTCACACACACACACACACACACACACACACACACACACACACACACACACACACACACACACACACACACACACACACACACACACACACACATGAAGATAGGGGAAGGGCACAGAAGACCACAGACAGAGTATAGGCTAGGTGGCCAAAGACTGCAAACCTCACTCAAGGAGAAAGATCTTGGGGTGAGTATAACACCGAGCATGTCTCCGGAAGCACACATCAATCAGATAACTGCTGCAGCATATGGGCGCCTGGCAAACCTGAGAACAGCATTCCGACACCTTAGTAAGGAATCATTCAAGACACTGTACACCGTGTATGTCAGGCCCATACTGGAGTATGCAGCACCTGTTTGGAACCCGCACTTGATAAAGCACGTCAAGAAACTAGAGAAAGTACAAAGGTTTGCAACAAGGTTAGTTCCAGAGCTAAGGGGAATGTCCTATGAAGAAAGATTAAGGGAAATCGGCCTGACGACACTGGAGGACAGGAGGGTCAGGGGAGACATGATAACGACATATAAAATACTGCGTGGAATAGACAAGGTGGACAAGGACAGGATGTTCCAGGGAGGGGACACAGAAACAAGAGGCCACAATTGGACGGGAAATCCTGTGTCACAAACCTACTGGAGTTCTATGACATGGTGACAGCAGTAAGACAAGAGAGAGAGGGGTGGGTGGATTGCATTTTCTTGGACTGCAAGAAGGCGTTTGACACAGTTCCACACAAGAGATTGGTGCAAAAACTGGAGGACCAAGCAGGGATAACAGGGAAGGCACTACAATGGATCAGGGAATACTTGTCAGGAAGACAGCAGCGAGTCATGGTACGTGGCGAGGTGTCAGAGTGGGCACCTGTGACCAGCGGGGTCCCGCAGGGGTCAGTCCTAGGACCAGTGCTGTTTCTGGTATTTGTGAACGACATGACGGAAGGAATAGACTCTGAGGTGTCCCTGTTTGCAGATGACGTGAAGTTGATGAGAAGAATACACTCGATCGAAGACCAGGCAGAACTACAAAGGGATCTGGACAGGCTGCAGAACTGGTCCAGCAATTGGCTCCTGGAGTTCAATCCCACCAAGTGCAAAGTCATGAAGATTGGGGAAGGGCAAAGAAGGCCGCAAACGGAGTACAGTCTAGGGGGTCAGAGACTACAAACCTCACTCAAGGAAAAAGATCTTGGGGTGAGTATAACACCAGGCACATCTCCTGAAGCGCACATCAACCAAATAACTGCTGCAGCATATGGGCGCCTAGCAAACCTCAGAACAGCATTCCGACATCTTAATAAGGAATCGTTCAGGACCCTGTACACCGTATACGTTAGGCCCATATTGGAGTATGCGGCACCAGTTTGGAACCCACACCTAGCCAAGCACGTAAAGAAACTAGAGAAAGTGCAAAGGTTTGCAACAAGACTAGTCCCAGAGCTAAGAGGTATGTCCTACGAGGAGAGGTTAAGGGAAATCAACCTGACGACACTGGAGGACAGGAGAGATAGGGGGGACATGATAACGACATACAAAATACTGAGAGGAATTGACAAGGTGGACAAAAACAGGATGTTCCAGAGATTGGACACAGTAACAAGGGGACACAGTTGGAAGCTAAAGACACAGATGAATCACAGGGATGTTAGGAAGTATTTCTTCAGCCACAGAGTAGTCAGTAAGTGGAATAGTTTGGGAAGTGATGTAGTGGAGGCAGGATCCATACATAGCTTTAAGCAGAGGTACGATAAAGCTCACGGCTCAGGGAGAGTGACCTAGTAGCGATCAGTGAAGAGGCGGGGCCAGGAGCTCGGACTCGACCCCCGCAACCTCAACTAGGTGAGTACAACTAGGTGAGTACACACACACACGCACACACACACACACACACACACGCACACACACACACACACACACACACACACACACACACACACACACACACACACACACACACGCACACACACACACACACACACACACACACACACACACACACACACACACACACACACACACACACACACACACACACACACACACACGCACAGGCCCATACTGGAGTATGCAGCACCTGTTTGGAACCCGCACTTGATAAAGCACGTCAAGAAACTAGAGAAAGTACAAAGGTTTGCGACAAGGTTAGTTCCAGAGCTAAGGGGAATGACCTATGAAGAAAGATTAAGGGAAATCGGCCTGACCACACTGGAGGACAGGAGGATCAGGGGAGACATGATAACGACATATAAAATACTGCGTGGAATAGACAAGGTGGACAAAGACAGGATGTTCCAGGGAGGGGACACAGAAACAAGAGGCCACAATTGGAAGTTGAAGACACAAATGAGTCAGAGAGATAGTAGGAAGTATTTCTTCAGTCATAGAGTTGTAAGGCAGTGGAATAGCCTAGAAAATGACGTAGTGGAGGCAGGAACCATACACAGTTTTAAGACGAGGTTTGATAAAGCTCATGGAGCGGGGAGAGAGAGGGCCTAGTAGCAACCAGTGAAGAGGCGGGGCCAGGAGCTAGGACTCGACCCCTGCAACCACAAATAGGTGAGTACAAATAGGTGAGTACACACACACACACACACACACACACACACACGCACCTCCAAACACATACACCAACCCCCTCCAAAACACACACACATCAACCACCCCAAACACACACACAAACCACTCCAAACACAGACACACTAACCCCTCTAAGCACACGCGGCAACCCCTCCAAACAAACACCAACCCCTCCAAACACACACACCAACCACTCCAAACACACACACCAACCACTCCAAACACAACAACGCTGCTAACCCATTACAACCATCACCCCAAAACACATCAACACAGCAAACAGTCTATGAGATGCAACCCACCACCCCAACCCCCACTCCCACTCCCCACCCTCCACCTTCCCCAAATATACTACTAACCTCCACTTCCCATCCACCCCTCCCTTCCCTTTCCCTCCCCATCCACCTCCCTTCCATTTCCCATCAACCCTCCCTTCCCTTCCTCATCCACCTCTCCCCATCCACCTCTCCCCATCCCCCTCCCTTCCCCTCCCATTTCACCCCTCCCCATAGACCCCTCCCTTCCCCTCCCCATCAACCCTCCCTTCCCTTCCCCATCCACCGCTCCCCGTCCACCTTCCCTTCCCTCTCAATCCACCCCTCTCTTCCCCTCCCTATCCACTTTCTCTTCCCATCCACCTCTTCCTCCCTTCCCTCCCTATAGAAACAACCACAGACACACCCATAATCACCACAGACACAACGACAGTCACCACAGACACAATCACAGTCACCACAGACACAACCGCAGTCACAACAGACACACCCACAGTCACAACAGACACCCACTGTTACAACAGACACACCCACAGCCACCACAGACACACCCACAGCCACCACAAACACTACCACAATCACCATAGACACATCCACAGTCACCACAGACATACCCACAGCCACAATAGACACACCCACAGTAACCACAGAAACACCTAAGTCACAACAGACACACTCACACTCACCACAGACACATCCACAGTCACCACAGACACATCCACAGTCACCACAGACACTACCAGTCACGACCTCTGTCACCACAGACACATTACAGTTACAACACATACACACACACACACACTGGAGGGGGTATCTCGACTACGACAGAACACAAGAGGAAAGGCAGAAATTGAGAGGATGCAAAGATGCAAGGAGGAAAGAGAGGCAAAGATGGAGATGAACAGGAGAACCCAGACTCATGAGGAAGAGCAAATACAACCTCCCTCAGAACCACCTACAGAAGGCCCTCAACCATGACAACCCCAATGCAACCAAACAATCTTACCCAAAATCCACACACCATACCTGCTGCCCCCACCCCCTCATCACAAACTCCATTCCTGCAGCAACCCCCATAGTTCCTTGCCAGATCTCCTGCTCCCCCAACCCCAACGTTCTCCCCAGACCACAGTCCTAGAAAAGAAGTTGAAGGTTTGGTATATGAATGCGGATGGAATAACAAATAAATGTGAGGAGTGGCGTAAAAGAATCAAGGAGAAATCCCCAGACATCATCGCATTCACAGAAACGAAACTCACTGGGATGATAGCAGACATAATCTTCCCACCCAGATATCAGATCCTGGGGAAAAATGGAGGGAGCAGAGGGAGAGGAGTTGCACTGCTTATTGAAAACCAATGGGGATTTGAGGAAATGGAAGGAATGGACGAAAGAAACTACAGAGGTGCAATTCAGTCTGGGGGACATAAGGTAGTCATTGCAGTGATGTAAAACCCACCACAGAACTGCAGGAGGCCAAGAGAAGAATATGAAGAGAGCAACAGAGCAATGGTGGACACACTAGCTGAGGTGGCCAGAAGAGCTCACACGGATAGAGCAAAGTTACTAGTTATGGGTGATTTCAATCACAAGGAGATTGATTGGAGCCATATGGGGGTCCCAAAACATGGAGAGCCAAGATGATGGATGTGGTATTGGAAAACCTCATGCATCAACATGTTAGGGACACTACCAGAGAGAGAGAGGTGATGACGAACCAGCAAGACTGGACCTCATATTCACCCTGAGTAGCTCGTACATTGAGGCCATCACATATGAAAGGTCCCTCAGAGCTAGTGATCATGTGGTTCTGAGCTTTGAATACATAGTAGACTTACAAGTGGAGAGGGTAACAGGAGCAGGATGGGAAAAGCCAAACTACAAGAAGGGGGACTGCACAGGCATGAGGAACTTACTGCGGGAGGTTCAGTAGGAAAGACAATTGGTAGGAAAATCAGTAAACGAAATGATGGACTGTCACAATGCAGTGCAAGAAGGCAGAGCAAAGGTTTGTTCCCTATGTCAATAGAAATAATGGGAAGACCGGAACGAGCCCGTGGTTTACCCAAAGATGTAGGGAGGCAAAAACTAAGAGTGCTAAAGAATGGAAAAAGTACAGAAGACAAAGGACCCAGGAAAATAAATAGATCAGTTGAAGATCCAGAAATAAGTATGGAAAGATAAGGAGAGGGGCCCAGCGACAGAATGAGAACGACATAGCATTGAAAGTCAAGTCTGACTCCAAGCTGTTGTATAGCCACATCATTAGGTAATCAGTCTGAGGAAGGAAGGTGAGGGAGCTCACAAGAAATGACCCAGAAGTATGTGAGGAGCTCAACATGAGATTCAAGGAAGTATTTACAGTGGAGAAAGAAAGGACTCTGGGAAGTCAGAATAGGAGGGGGGTACATCAACAAGGGATATACCAACAAGTGCTGGATGAAATACACACAACCGAGGAGGAGGTGAAGAAGCTGCTAAGTGAACTTGATGCCTCAAAGGTGGTGGGACCAGACAATTTCTCTCTGTGGGTCCTTAGAGAGGGAGCAGAGATGCTGTGTGTGCCACTAACAACAATTTTCAACACATCCATCGAAACTGGGCAACTACATGAGGTATGGAAGACAGCAAATGTAGTCCCCATTTTTAAGAAAGGAGACAGACACGAGGCACTAAACTACAGACCAGTGTTGCTGACGTGTATAGTATGCAAAGTCATGGAGAAGATTATCAGGAGGAGAGTGGTAGATCACCTGGAACAGAACAAGCATAGAAATGACAACCTGCATGGATTCAGGGAAGGAAAATCCTGTGTCACAAACCTACTGGAGTTTTATGACAAGGCAACGGAAGTAAGACACGAGAGAGAGGGGTGAGTAGATTGTATTTTCTTGGACTGCAAGAAGGCCTTCGGCACAGTTCTTCACAAGAGATTAGTGCAAATGCTAAAGGATCAGGCACACATAACAGGAAGGGAACTGCAATGGGTCGGAGAGTACCTGACAGGGAGGCAACAACGAGTCATGGTACGTGACGAGGTGTCAGAGTGGACGGGGTTCCAATGGGCTCAATCCTAGGAGCAGTGCTATTTTTGGTATACATGAATGACATGACGGAAGGGATAGACTCAGAAGTGTCCCTGTTTGAAGATGATGTGAAGTTAATGAGGAGAATTAAATCGGAAGAGGATCAGGTAGGACTACAAAGAGACCTGGACAGGCTGGAAGGCTGGTGCAGCAACTGGCTACTCGAATTTAACCCCGCCAAATGCAAAGTCGTGAAGATCTGGTAAGAAGACCGCAGACAGAGTATAGGCTAGGTGGCCAAAGACTGCAAATCTCACTCAAGGAAAAGGGTCTTGGAGTAAATATAATACCGAGCACATCAACCAGATAACGTTGCAGCATATGAGCATCTGGCGAAAATGAGAATAGCGTTCCGACACCTCAGCAAGGAATCGCTCAAAACTCTGTACACCATGAATGTCAGGTCCATACTGGAGCATGCAGCACCAGTTTGGAACACACACCTGGTCAAGCACGCCAAGAAATTAGAGAAAGTGCAAAGGTTTGCCAAAAGACTAGTCCAGGAGCTAAGGGGTAGGGTATGTTCTACGAGGAGAGGTTAAGGAAACTCAACCTGACGACACTGGAGGACAGGAGGGATAGGGGGGACATAGTAAGGACATATAAAATACTAAGAGGAACTGACAAAGTGGATGGGGACAGAATGTTACAGAGATGTGACACAGCAACAAGGGGTCACAACTGGACGTTGAAAACTCAGATGAATCACAGGGATGTTAGAAAGTACTTTTTCATTTATAGAGTTCTCAGGAAGTGGAACAGTCTGGAGAGTGATGGAGGAAGGAGCCATGCATAGCTTTAAGAAGAGGTATGATAAAGTTCATAGAGCAGAGAGAGAGTGACCTAGTAGAGACCAGTTAAGAGGCGGGACCAGGAGCTATGACTCGACTCCTGCAACCACAATTAGGTGAGCAAACACACACACACACACACACGCACACACACACACACACACACACACACACACACACACACACACACACACACACACACACACACACACACACACACACACACACACACACACACACACACACACACACACACTAGCCACTACCATCCACAGGATGGATATGAGGTGCACAATAAACTAGCTTCTGCCGTCCACAGGATGGATATGAGATGCATAATAAACTACCCATTACCATCCACAGGATGGATATGAGGTGCATAATAAACTACCCACTACCATCCACAGGATGGATATGAGGCGCATAATAAACTACCCACTACCATCCACAGGATGGATATGAGATGCATAATAAACTACCCACTACCATCCACAGGATGGATATGAGGTGCATAATAAACTACCCACTACCATCCACAGGATGGATATGAGGCGCATAATAAACTACCCACTACCGTCTTCAGGATGGATATAAGGTGCATAATAAACTACCCACTACCGTCTTCAGGATGGATATAAGGTGCATAATAAACTACCCACTACCGTCTTCAGGATGGATATAAGGTGCATAATAAATTATCCACTACCGTCCACAGGATGGATATAAGGTGCATAATAAACTACCCACTACCGTCCACAGGATGGATATGAGGTGCATAATAAACTACCCACTACCGTCCACAGGATAGATATGAGGTGCATAATAAACTACCCACTACCGTCCACAGGATGGATATGAGGTGCATAATAAACTACCCACTACCGTCCACAGGATGGATATGAGGTGCATAATAAACTACCCACTACCGTCCACAGGATGGATAAAAGGTGCACAATAAACTATCTACTGCCCTCCACAGGGTGGATATGAGATGCAGAATCAACTACGCACTACCGTCCACAGGATGGATATAAGGTGCATAATAAACTACCCACTACCGTCCACAGGATGGATATAAGGTGCATAATAAATTATCCACTACCATCCACAGACTGGATATGAAGTGCACAATAAACTAGCCACTACCGTCCACAGGATGGATATGAGGTGCACAATAAACTAGCTTCTGCCGTCCACAGGATGGATATGAGGTGCACAATAAACTAGCTTCTGCCGTCCACAGGATGGATATGAGGTGCGCAACAAACTAGCCACTACCATCCACAATCCACAGGATGGATATGAGGTGCACAATAAACTAGCCACTACCATCCACAGGATGGATATGAGGTGCACAATAAACTAGCTTCTGCCGTCCACAGGATGGATATGAGGTGCACAATAAACTAGCTTCTGCCGTCCACAGGATGGATATGAGGTGCACAATAAACTAGCTTCTGCCGTCCACTGGATGGATATGAGGTGCACAATAAACTAGCTTCTGCCGTCCACAGGATGGATATGAGATGCACAATAAACTAGCTTCTGCCGTCCACAGGATGGATATGAGGTGCGCAACAAACTAGCCACTACCATCCACAATCCACAGGATGGATATGAGGTGCACAATAAACTAGCTTCTGCCGTCCACAGGATGGATATGAGGTGCACAATAAACTAGCTTCTGCCGTCCACAGGATGGATATGAGGTGCGCAACAAACTAGCCACTACCATCCACAATCCACAGGATGGATATGAGGTGCACAATAAACTAGCCACTACCATCCACAGGATGGATATGAGGTGCACAATAAACTAGCTTCTGCCGTCCACAGGATGGATATGAGGTGCACAATAAACTAGCTTCTGCCGTCCACAGGATGGATATGAGGTGCACAATAAACTAGCTTCTGCCGTCCACTGGATGGATATGAGGTGCACAATAAACTAGCCACTACCATCCACAGGATGAATATGAGGTGCACAATAAACTAGCTACTGCCGTCCACAGGATGGGTATTAGGTGCACAATAAACTACTTTGGGGCAAAATTTATAATCTAAGCCACATACACCGCGCTGTTAATTGTGGTATTGTATGTATATATCACTGTTGAAAATATCCCTTATACTTTTCACTGAAAACTTCACTGTCTCCACGCGTTTAATGTGGAAGTAATTTATATAGCGAACGTTTGTAGTAGATCTTTCTCTTATTACTTCGTGAATGTTTACCATGAGAAAGGGAGAGGTTCCGTTTATAATGTTCGAATTGTGGGTTGTGTTCGGACCTCCGGTACTTACAGAACCCAGTGCGATAGGCTACGAAAGGCTTCTTCTGTCCCCATGACTGAAGAAGCAACTCTTGGGGAAACGTTTCCTTTCTTCTTTTCCATATCTTGTCGGTGTCACCATACCATTTAATTCCAGTTTTCTGTGTTCCACTGCCATGTTTGTGTTCTGTACCACCAGCTGTCTCTCACTGCTTCACACCAACAGTCACACTATGACGGTACTGTAGTCTTTGACACTGTTGTCTGTGGAGGCGTCTAGTCTTTACTTTATAAAGAAACTTGAGCTACGACATATTAGAAAATGTTACGGTCCTGTGACCTTGATCACTTCTAACACACAAAGCTGAAAATGACAGTATATACAGGCGGATAGTGGGATGTGAATGACACATAGTGACCTGAAAAATGGCGTATTTAGGATGAAGACAGGTAGACAATGGGATGATGTGACTCCTGTGTTGTCAGGTAGGCCGTGCTTGGCCAGGTTCACTATCATGTATGCTAATGTTCTGGAAATTTTGTAACTAGGAGTATTATGTTCTATGGTGTCTGTGACGGCGATTAGCGAGGCTTCCAGATATCGTCGGAGTCTAAGATCTTTTGGTCTGTGTCTGTCTGTGATGTTCATGTCTGTGTATGTGTATTTGCTCGTGTTTTTGTCTGTCTGTGACGTTCATGGCTGTGTCTATGTGGGTGTGTATTCATGTTTATTTCTGTGACGCTTGTGTCTATGTCTGTGTGATGTTCATCACCCTGTCTATTATGTCTATCATGTCTGGATGTTCCTCTATTTCCGTTCTATCACCTGATAGAATAATTCAAGATCTATTGAAAAAAAATCTATTTCGAGATTCATCTGACTTATTATTTTTTTAGTGCAGGTCTTGTAAACATTTTTGTTTGTTAGTTTTCTTATGTCTCGTTGTGAATGTTGTTGTTCTTCCTTATTTGTTGTTGTTGCTAGTGAGTGTTGACTCTTGGTGTTTGTTTGCTTGCTCGTTTAATAATAATTATGACTTTTATAATAATAATAATAATAATAGGAGCAATAATAAGAAGAATAATTATCATTATTCTAATTATTATTTTGTAGTTGTTATTGTAGTTAAGATTTTTTTAGTGTTTTTATTGTTCATACATATCCATCTTGTGAAGGGTAGCGCAAGACCATAAGGATACACAAAAGGCCTAGGAACTAGGCCTCCCCTCAAAAAAAAGAAAGAAAAAAAAATGGATTACAACTGGATTTATATCTAAAATCTATGTTTTATCTGTCTGGTATCTTATTTTCATTAATAAGATACCTTGATGCATCACGTAGGTTATTATACTATCTCTATATTCCTGACAAAGTGGACAATTAAGCACACAGCGCACATCATCTGTGTGTCTGCCAAACTGCCAGAAGTACTTGTAACTGAGCCTAAGGCTGACCCTTACATCTTCAGTCAGTCTGTTAACATTGCAAGCTGCTTCGTCAACTTACTGTTATTACAGTCAGACGCTCAGGCTTCTCACTGCATGCCTATAACATTCACTCTCGTTATTTACTTCTCTAATATCATTCTTAACGCTAGACAGTTATTTCCAAGTTATATTCTACAGTTTTTGTTGTGAGTAATTTCTTGGGCTAACTTATCAACTTAATTATGAAGGAACAATTTAGTGTTTGATGGAATCCAGAAATCTGTTTTATATTAATTCTATATTCTCTTGTTTTTAAGTATTTATATCTGGCTCGTCCAGTGATCATGTTGTTAGGGTCATTATGAGAGTCAAATGAGGCAAGTGTTGTCGTTAGTAGATATCATCCCTGAGAAATTCCAACTGATAATAGTGTGTGTCGTCCACAGGTGAAAATAATCAACGTCATCTCTGTTGTTAGCAATAAGTGTAGTCTTTATCTCTCTCTCTCTCTCTCTCTCTCTCTCTCTCTCTCTCTCTCTCTCTCTCTCTCTCTCTCTCTCTCTCTTCCCGTTGTTGGAAGCCAATGTCTTGCCTGGGTGGTGTTGGCAGTTGTTATCACAGTCTGACAGGACAGTTATCATCACAGTCTAACAGGACAGTTGCCAGCACAGTCTGACAGGACAGTCTGATAGGACAGTTGTCAGCACAGTCTGACAGCACAGTCTGACAGGATAGATGTCAGCACAGTCTGACAGAACAGTCTGAAAGGACAGTTGTCAGCACAGTCTGACAGAAGAGTCTGACAGAACAGTTGTCATCACAGTCTGACAGGACAGTCTGACAGGAAAGTTATCATCACAGTCTGACAGGAAAGTTATCATCACAGTCTGACAGGAAAGTTATCATCACAGTCTGACAGAAGAATCTGACAGGACAGTTGTCATCACAGTCTGACAGGACAGTCTGACAGGACAGTTGTCAGCACAGTCTGACAGGACAGTTGTCAGCACAGTCTGACAGGACAGTTGTCAGCACAGTCTGATAGGACAGTTGTCAGCACAGTCTGAGAGGACAGTTGTCAGCACAGTCTGACAGGACAGTTGTCAGCACAGTCTGATAGGACAGTTGTCAGCACAGTCTGAGAGGACAGTTGTCAGCACAGTCTGACGGGACAGTTGTCAGCACAGTCTGACGGGACAGTTGTCAGCACAGTCTGACGGGACAGTTGTCAGCACAGTCTGACGAGACAGTTGTCAGAGAGGATGACAGGACAGTTGTCAGCACACTGTCTGACAGCACTGTCTGACAGTTGTCAGCACAGTCTGACAGGACAGTTGTCAGCACAGTTGTCTGACAGGACAGTTGTCAGCACAGTCTGACAGGACAGCTGTCAGCACAGTCTGACAGGACAGTTGTCAGCACAGTCTAACAGGACAGTTGTCAGCATAGTCTGACAGGACAGGTGTCACCACAATCTGACAGGACAGTTGTCAGCACAGTCTGACAGAAGAGTCTGACAGCACAGTTGTCAGCACAGTCTAACAGAACAATCTGACAGGAGAGTTGTCAGCACAGTCTGACAGGACAGCTGTGAGCACAGTCTGACAGGATAGTCTGACAGGACAATTGTCAGCACAGTCTGACAGGACAGTTGTCAGCACAGTCTGACAGGACAGTCTGAGAGGATACTTGTCAACACATTCTGACAGGACAGTTGTCAGCACAGTCTGAGAGGACAGTTGTCAGCACAGTCTGACGGGACAGTTGTCAGCACAGTCTGACGGGACAGTTGTCAGCACAGTCTGAGAGGACAGTTGTCAGCACAGTCTGACAGGACAGTTGTCAGCACAGTGTAACAGGAGAGTTGTCAGCACAGTCTGACAGGACAGTTGTCAGCACAGTCTGACGGGACAGTTGTCAGCACAGTCTGACAGGACAGTTGTCATCACAGTCTGACGGGACAGTTGTCAGCACAGTCTGAGAGGACAGTTGTCAGCATAGTCTGACAGGGCAGTTGTCAGCACAGTCTGACAGGAGAGTTGTCAGCACAGTCTGGCAGGACAGTTGTCAGCACAGTGTGACAGGAGAGTTGTCAGCACAGTCTGACAGGAGAGTTGTCATCACAGTCTGACGGGACAGTTGTCAGCACAGTCTGAGAGGACAGTTGTCAGCACTGTCTGACAGGAGAGTTGTCAGCACAGTCTGACAGGAGAGTTGTCAGCACAGTCTGACAGGAGAGTTGTCATCACAGTCTGACGGGACAGTTGTCAGCACTGTCTGACAGGACAGTTGTCAGCACTGTCTGACAGGAGAGTTGTCAGCACAGTGTGACAGGAGGGTTGTCAGCACTGTCTGACAGGAGAGTTGTCAGCACAGTGTGACAGGAGAGTTGTCAGCACTGTCTGACAGGACAGTTGTCAGCACTGTCTGACAGGACAGTTGTCAGCACTGTCTGACAGGACAGTTGTCAGCACTGTCTGACAGGAGAGTTGTCAGCTCAGTGTGACAGGACAGTTGTCAGCACTGTCTAACAGGACAGTTGTCAGCACTGTCTGACAGGACAGTTGTCAGCACAGTGTGACAGGAGAGTTGTCAGCACTGTCTGACAGGACAGTTGTCAGCACAGTGTGACAGGATAGTTGTCAGCACTGTCTGACAGGACAGTTGTCAGCACTGTCTGACAGGACAGTTGTCAGCACTGTCTGACAGGATAGTTGTCAGCACTGTCTGACAGGAGAGTTGTCAGCTCAGTGTGACAGGACAGTTGTCAGCACTGTCTAACAGGACAGTTGTCAGCACTGTCTGACAGAAGAGTCTGACAGCACAGTTGTCAGCACAGTCTAACAGAACAATCTGACAGGAGAGTTGTCAGCACAGTCTGACAGGACAGCTGTGAGCACAGTCTGACAGGATAGTCTGACAGGACAATTGTCAGCACAGTCTGACAGGACAGTTGTCAGCACAGTCTGACAGGACAGTCTGAGAGGATACTTGTCAACACATTCTGACAGGACAGTTGTCAGCACAGTCTGAGAGGACAGTTGTCAGCACAGTCAGAGAGGATAGTTGTCAGCACAGTCTGACGAGACAGTTGTCAGCACAGTCTGAGAGGACAGTTGTCAGCACAGTCTGACAGGACAGTTGTCAGCACAGTGTAACAGGAGAGTTGTCAGCACAGTCTGACAGGACAGTTGTCAGCACAGTCTGACGGGACATTTGTCAGCACAGTCTGACAGGACAGTTGTCATCACAGTCTGACGGGACAGTTGTCAGCACAGTCTGAGAGGACAGTTGTCAGCACTGTCTGACAGGGCAGTTGTCAGCACAGTCTGGCAGGACAGTTGTCAGCACAGTGTGACATGAGAGTTGTCAGCACAGTCTGACAGGAGAGTTGTCAGCACAGTCTGGCAGGACAGTTGTCAGCACTGTCTGACAGGACAGTTGTCAGCACTGTCTGACAGGACAGTTGTCAGCACTGTCTGACAGGAGAGTTGTCAGCACAGTGTGACAGGAGAGTTGTCAGCACAGTGTGACAGGAGAGTTGTCAGCACTGTCTGACAGGAGAGTTGTCAGCACTGTCTGACAGGACAGTTGTCAGCACTGTCTGACAGGACAGTTGTCAGCACTGTCTGACAGGACAGTTGTCAGCACAGTGTGACAGGATAGTTGTCAGCACTGTCTGACAGGACAGTTGTCAGCACTGTCTGACAGGAGAGTTGTCAGCACTGTCTGACAGGACAGTTGTCAGCACTGTCTGACAGGACAGTTGTCAGCACTGTCTGATAGGACAGTTGTCAGCACTGTCTGACAGGACAGTTGTCAGCACTGTCTGACAGGACAGTTGTCAGCACTGTCTGACAGGACAGTTGTCAGCACTGTCTGACAGGACAGTTGTCAGCACTGTCTGACAGGACAGTTGTCAGCACTGTCTGACAGGACAGTTGTCAGCACTGTCTGACAGGACAGTTGTCAGCACTGTCTGACAGGACAGTTGTCAGCACTGTCTGACAGGACAGTTGTCAGCACTGTCTGACAGGACAGTTGTCAGCACTGTCTGACAGGACAGTTGTCAGCACTGTCTGACAGGACAGTTGTCAGCACTGTCTGACAGGACAGTTGTCAGCACTGTCTGACAGGACAGTTGTCAGCACTGTCTGACAGGACAGTTGTCAGCACTGTCTGACAGGACAGTTGTCAGCACTGTCTGACAGGACAGTTGTCAGCACTGTCTGACAGGACAGTTGTCAGCACTGTCTGACAGGACAGTTGTCAGCACTGTCTGACAGGACAGTTGTCAGCACTGTCTGACAGGACAGTTGTCAGCACTGTCTGACAGGACAGTTGTCAGCACTGTCTGACAGGACAGTTGTCAGCACTGTCTGACAGGACAGTTGTCAGCACTGTCTGACAGGACAGTTGTCAGCACTGTCTGACAGGACAGTTGTCAGCACTGTCTGACAGGACAGTTGTGAAAGCGTTTGTGTCAACACTGACCGTCTCTCCTTTTTTTTTTTTTATACTTTACGTGAATTTTAGAAATCTGGGATTGTGGTGTTGTCAGCGGCAGTAACATGGAGTGCTTGTCTAGTCTCAATTTTTCCTCTTCTGTTAATGTATTTTGCTTGCGTACTGCAGGAGCACATCACAGTATGTACACTGCAGGAGCACATCACAGTATGTACACTGCAGGAGCACATCACAGTCTGTACACTGCAGGAGTACATCACAGTATGTACACTGCAGGAGCACATCACAGTATGTACACTGCAGGAGTACATCACAGTCTGTACACTACAGGAGTACATCACAGTCTGTACACTACAGGAGTACGTCACAGTATGTACACTGCAAGAGCACATCACAGTATGTACACTGCAGGAGTACATCACAGTCTGTACACTGCAGGAGTACATCACAGTCTGTACACTACAGGAGTACGTCACAGTATGTACACTGCAAGAGCACATCACAGTATGTACACTGCAGGAGCACATCACAGTATGTACACTGCAGGAGTACATCACAGTCTGTACACTGCAGGAGTACATCACAGTCTGTACACTACAGGAGTACGTCACAGTATGTACACTGCAAGAGCACATCACAGTATGTACACTGCAGGAGTACATCACAGTCTGTACACTGAAGGAGTACGTCACAGTCTGTACACTGCAGGAGTACATCACAGTATGTACACTGCAGGAGTACATCACAGTCTGTACACTGCAGGAGTACATCACAGTATGTACACTGAAGGAGTACATCACAGTCTGTACACTGCAGGAGTACATCACAGTCTGTACACTGCAGGAGTACATCACAGTATGTACACTGAAAGAGTACATCACAGTCTGTACACTGCAGGAGTACATCACAGTCTGTACACTGCAAGAGCACATCACAGTCTGTACACTGCAGGAGTACATCACAATCTGTCCTCTACAGGAGCACATCACAGTCTGTACACTGCAGGAGTACATCACAGTCTGTACACTGCAGGAGTCCATCACAGTATGTACACTGAAAGAGTACATCACAGTATGTACACTGCAGGAGTACATCACAGTATGTACACTGCAGGAGTACATCACAGTCTGTACACTGCAGGAGTACATCACAGTCTGTACACTGCAGGAGTACATCACAGTATGTACACTGAAAGAGTACATCACAGTCTGTACACTGCAGGAGTACATCACAGTCTGTACGCTGCAGGAGTACATCACAGTCTGTACACTGCAGGAGTACATCACAGTCTGTACACTGCAGGAGTACATCACAGTATGTACACTGAAAGAGTACATCACAGTCTGTACACTGCAGGAGTACATCACAGTCTGTACACTGCAGGAGTACATCACAGTCTGTACGCTGCAGGAGTACATCACAGTCTGTACACTGCAGGAGTACATCACAGTCTGTACACTGCAGGAGTACATCACAGTCTGTACACTGCAGGAGTACATCACAGTCTGTACACTGCAGGAGTACATCACAGTCTGTACACTGCAGGAGTACATCACAGTCTGTACGCTACAGGAGCACCTCACAGTCTGTACACTACAGAAGAATTTCAGACAGTCTGTTGTCTGGAGGAGCACATTAAGCAATCTGTACAGAGGTGTACGTCAGTCTGTACACTGGAGTACATTATTTTCTTTGTACTCAGTTTATTCAAAACAAAAGAAAGAAACATTATATATCTTTTCCATGTTTTAATTGTTTAATGAAAACGTTTGTTTTCTTGCTTTGTTGTATTGTTGTTGTTGTTGTAATGGTTGTTTTTGTTGTTGTTGTTGTAATGGTTGTTTTTGTTGTAGTTGTAATAGTTGTTGTCTCTCCTTGCTTTGATGTAGGATTGTTGCTGTTGTTGTTGTTGTTGATACTGTTTTTGTTCTTGTTTTTTCCTTTAATTGAACGAACGGTTGCTGGTTTTTCCGATATTCTTGTTGTTGTCATTGTTGTGTTTCTTTGAGTTATTGCATAGTTGTCTGTGTTCTTGTTTACTGTCTTTTCCCTTTTCTTTGCACTGGCTGTGTTCTTGTTCGTGTTGTTAGATACTCTTGAAGGCTCCCCCCCCCTTTTTTTTTTATCCTTCTTTCTTCCTGCTTTCATTTCGCCCACTACTTGAGAACCCATCATCCGATCGGATTAAAATCTCGAGAGTTTATGTACGGTAACTAGGGCTAAATTCTAGGGACACGTGACTGGTGCAGGTGCTCTGTGGTCAGAGTTATTTGAAGCCCTTCCCAGCATCCCGGATTGACTGGGATGACATCCCAGCTAACACTCAGTTGCAGAGTTTCAAAAGTTAAAAAAAAAAATAAATGTCGCCTCTGAATTCCATGATGATGGAAAGTGAAAGTCAGAGCTGTGAGGTGCAATAGTTGAGGCTTTTATATGTGAAATTGTGTGGAATTGTGTAAAATTGTGCGGAAATTGTGTGGAATTGTGTAAAATTGTGCGGAAATTGTGTGGAATTGTGTAAAATTGTGCGGAAATTGTGTGGAATTGTGTAAAATTGTGCGGAAATTGTGTGGAATTGTGTAAAATTGTGCGGAAATTGTGTGGAATTGTGTAAAATTGTGCGGAAATTGTGTGGAATTGTGTAAAATTGTGCGGAAATTGTGTGGAATTGTGTAAAATTGTGCGGAAATTGTGTGGAAGTGTGTAAAATTGTTTAAAATTGTGTGGAATCGTGTTGAATTCTGTGGAAATTGTGTGCAAATTTTATGAAACTGGAATTCCCGTTTAGTCTTTAAGATCAAAACATCCACGTCCACCTCTTCTCATTGGCTTCTGGTTTTTATGTGAGCACATTTCTCAATTTCACATTTCTCATATTTTTCGTAAAACTTGGATTTTTTTTTTTTTTTATCAAACTGAGTTATCTTTAAAAAAATCATCTTTTTCTTATAGAGTCGCAGAGAATTTTAAAACTAGTACAACTGCAAAGAGAAAATTCAAAAGGGGAAAAAAATGGAAACTAAGGTACTTTTTTGTAATGTAATGATGTTAAATTTCCTGAGTTGAGCTGAACCCTTAAATACCGCACGGCTTGTGTCCAGAGCCGTCCATCCGTCAGCTGCAGTTTCCTTGTATCATTTAATGTTTTTGTTAATAACTTTAGAACGCCTTATCCAGTCGGGTTCACATTCATTCATTTATACATATATACATACATACATACATATATACATACATACATACATACACACACAGTACATACATACATACACACACAGTACATTCATACATAAACACACACAGTACATACATGCATATATACATACATACATACATACATACATACACAGTACATACATACATAAACACACACACACAGTACATACATACATACATACATATATACATACGTATATACATACAATCCATATACTACTCTACATTACCATTATTTTGTATTACAAACAAATTTGAAATAACTGGTCAAAATCTGAGGCATTTGACTTTTAGAAGTAAGATATCTGGGCCAGGATTGTTTGCTGCTTGACTTGGTCAACCAGGCTGTTGTAGCCTGCAGCCCACTGGCCCACATATCCATCACTGCCTGGATGATCCCGCGCTTGGCGGAAGTACTTTACGTACTGTACTTGTCCCGTTCGGGCAGTGTTTCTGATATCTTGTGAGGGAGATGCTGAACAGTCTGGGACCACGGATGTTCATACAAGGTTCTCTTATTGTGCCCACGGCACCCCTGCTTTCACTGGGTTTGTTCTATATATTCTCCACCATATGTCTTGCACTCTTGCCTGTTGTTATGGCAGTGTGCAGTTTTGGGACTGTTCCCTCAAATACTTTTAAAGTATCTCTCTCTCTATTCCACTCCAGTGAGTACATGTTTAGATCTCTGAGGCATTCCCAATAATTTAAATGTTTTGTCTGCTCTATGTGGGTTTCCGTTCCAGCTCTGATATCTCTCCTGCCTTGAACTAATTAGGCGACAATCAGTAGTATCCTTATCCAGAAAGTAAGACCGATTTGAAAAGTGGCATCACTGGCATTATTTCTCTTGTTTTGAAAGTTCTCATTATCCACCCATTCATTTTCCTGGCTTTTGTGATATGTTTATTTGTCTAATTGAGTTCTCATTCTTTCGATATGTAAGTAGTTGGAACTTGTCACCATTGAACGTTATATTAATATCAAGTGTTCAATGGAAGATTTTATTTTTATCTTCTCACAGTTTTACCGTGTCTTCGACCGAGGTGATTTTTATGCTTATTTTTTGGTACCATCAGCAAATGTTGACCCGAAACTGTGGTGGGAGTTTTTATCTATGTCCGCTATGTCCTCAATAAATGGACCGTCAAGCACATAGCGTTCAAGACCATAACGTTGACCCCATACTTTGCATTTAGCATGATCATCATCTGTGTGTGTTTGCTAAACTACGAGAAGTGCTGTGTTACCAAGCCTAGGTCTGGCTACTACACCAGTCAATCTGTTTACATGTTCAAGTTGCTCCGCAAATGTGCTTATCTAAGTTCATGTCATCACAGTGGGTTGCAGATCTACTCACGCTGCTCCGTAATTGTATTTATCTATGTTCAAATTATCAATGTGATTTATAGATCTTCTCTTGCTTTAAATAAAATTTTAATTCTAAATGAAGACAGACAAAGGTTTGAATTAGACCTCATCTTAGAATGCTACTTCTGTGGAGAATTTATTAGCTTTATTATTTAAAAAAATATGACATTGCTTGAGAAGAATCCATTAAAAAATGCATTGAATGTTTTCTCTATGATTTTCTGAGCGTCTGTACCTGGCTTTTCTGATAGTTCACGAATAACCTGCACTTAGAGAGGAAACCTTAGACAACATACATAGGTCCTTACTGGAGTTTATCAAGTTGCAACTAAGAAAGAGTAGAATAGACTAGAAGATAGGTCGGGAAGGAGGGGAAAGATGGAAGAAGTAGTAGTTGTACTGGTAGTAATAGTAGTAGTAGTAACAGTAGTAGTAGTAGTAGTAGTAGTAGTAGTAGTAGTAGTAACAGTAGTAGTAGTAGTAGTAGTAGTAGTAGTAGTAGTAATAGTAGTAGTAGTAACAGTAGTAGTAGTAGTAGTAGTAGTAGTAGTAATGGTAGTAGTACTGGTAGCAGTAGTAATAGTAGTAGTAGTAGTAGTAGCAGTAGTATAAATAGATGAGTTATGCAATGTCTGTATATATATTACACTGAATTAGGAAGTCGATGAGCATACAGCCCACGGTATGAGAGGAAATAGTGAGGAGGAGAATGGTAGACCATCTAACCTCCAGAAACAGTGATACTGCATGTATACAATACACAAAACTTGGGTTCATGACTGGGAATCCTGCCTTACAAACTTCTTTGGGTTCAATAATAGAGGAACATACCTAAAACCGGATGGCTAGACTACATCTTCTTAGGGTGGTATAAAAAAATGATATTTTAACACGCAGGAGGCCGATCTGCAAACTAGCAGAGCAGGAACGAATGACAGGGAAAGACTACAAGTGGACAAGAGAATATAAAAGAAACAGAAAGAGAAGTGTTGGTGAGAGAGAGGAAGTTCCAGAGAGGGATGTGGAGGGTGGTGTAACCCGAAGCTTCACAACCTGTCTTTTTTTTCAGAATCCAGACATACGTAACTGAACTGGCAAATGATTTAAACCTACAGGAAGGATTTCAAGCAATATGGAGACTTCAAAGAGATTGAGGTATATATACAAATAACCCACACGTGGGAGAAAGGAGCTTCGGTCCGACTTGGACCATTTACGAGTCACAAGTGTGACTCGTCAATGGTCCAGGTCGGACCGAAACGTCGTCACAAGCTTCTTTTTCCTATGTGAAGGTTATATATGTATTGTTTGAGCCACGGTATTGTGCCTTTTTGTTTTTCTTCAGACTGAGGTAGGCTACAGACGTGCTGAAACATACGGCTACAAGACTTCAGCCCTGACAGGTGTAAAGTAATAAGACCAGGGATGGGAGAAAGATACAAGAAGCATAATTATATACAAAACAACTTCGGTGCGGTATGTAAAACTGGCCAATCCAAAAACTGTCCTGTGGAGCTATAACAAATGAATCTTTTAAGGTAAATACATACAGTACCCTTGCGGGAACAGTTATAGAGTACGCAGCGCCACTGTAGAGCCTACGTAAACAGGTAAAGAAACTGAAGAAGAACAAGATGTCTGTAATAAAGATGGCACTACGCCTCCAAGGGTAAACCAGCGAGAAGTGACTAAAAGGCTCCAAAATGCAGATGTCGTTTTTCTCTGAATTTACAAGAGGCATGTGGCAAGCAAGACGATGGTGTGAACCCATAACCTGAGGTCAGTAGGAACGACGGGAGACATAGGTAAGGGATAATCAAATTTCTATCGAACAAAACACAGAGAGTGAAAGTAAGCAACAACAACAACAACAACAACAACAACAAAGTTGATAAAAGGTTCGGAGAACCAACAGGTTGATAAATTAGACACGTGCAACACTTGGGTGTCTCTACAGTGGCTTCATCAGTCCTATACAAAGAAGCATTGTGAAGATCAGGAGTTTGAGGTAATCATTCCCTCAGCCTGGAGTCAGTGTAATCAGTGAATCAACCTGAAGGCAGGATCTTGGAACCTTCACTGTTTCTCACCCATTATAACAGACACAGATTAACCACAAGTATACCTTTGATATACCTTTCATGAGTTTCGAGAATTTTTCTACTCCCGGAGTCCGGCCAGGCTCGTCTGCTGCTTGCCTGGTCAACCAGGCTGTTGTTGCTGGTGGCCTGCTGACCCAGTCATAATTACGTTATCATCAGCATTTTGCGGACGATGCCTCAATAAGCATGAAAATTTCCTTAGTAGAAGATGCAAGACAAACACAGTCACACCTTGAAAAAACTCTTCCACTGGGAAACCGAAATTAACATGATGTACAATGGGGAAAAATCTCAGATGTATATGTGTAGAATGATGGGTTAAGTGATGGGTAGAATGATGGGTAAAATAATGGGTAGAACGATGGGAAGAATGATGGATAGAATAATGGGTAGAATGATGGGTAAAATGATGGGTAGAATGATGGGTAAAAATGATGGATAGAATAATAGGTAGAATGATGGGCAGAATGATAGGTAGAATGATGGGCAGAATGATAGGTAGAATGATGGGCAGAATGATAGGTAGAACAATGGGAAGAATGATGGATAGAATAATAGGTAGAATGATGGGCAGAATGATGTTCAGAATGATGGGTAGAATGATGGGCAGAATGATGGGTAGAATGATGGGAAGAATGATGGATAGAATAATAGGTAGACTGATGGGCAGAATGATGGATAGAATGATGGGGAGAATGGTGGGTAGAATGATGGGAAGAATGATGGATAGAATAATAGGTAGACTGATGGGCAGAATGATAGGTAGAATGATGGGCAGAATGATAGGTAGAATGATGGGCAGAATGATAGGTAGAACAATGGGAAGAATGATGGATAGAATAATAGGTAGAATGATGGGCAGAATGATGTTCAGAATGATGGGTAGAATGATGGGCAGAATGATGGGTAGAATGATGGGAAGAATGATGGATAGAATAATAGGTAGACTGATGGGCAGAATGATGGATAGAATGATGGGGAGAATGGTGGGTAGAATGATGGGAAGAATGATGGATAGAATAATAGGTAGACTGATGGGCAGAATGATGGATAGAATGATGGGGAGAATGGTGGGTAGAATGATGGGAAGAATGATGGATAGAATAATAGGTAGAATGATGGGCAGAATAATGCACTCAGAATTGTGGGAAGAATGACTGAAAGAATGATGGGAAGAATGACTGGAAAAATGATGGAAAGAATGGCGCATTCAGTACCAGCACAGAATACAGAACACAAAACATCTCATAAAACGTAAGAAACACGTAAAAAAAAAGAATCGGGGGGAAAAAAATGCTGACAGTTTATTTGCCATACTGAGAACACAATAAAAGCCGCGCAGTTAATAAGGTCGGGAAAAAATAAGAGAGAGAGAGAGAGAGAGAGAGAGAGAGAGAGAGAGAGAGAGGAAAATAATCCTCCCTGGTAGGAAAATATTTTTCCCCTGGTAGGAAAATATTTTTCCCCTGGTAGATCAATAATTCTCTGTGAGAGGAAAATATATTTTTCCTCTGGTAAACAATAATTATCCCTTGGAGGAAAATAATTCTCCTGGGAGAGAAACAGTAATTTTCCTGGTTGAGTAATAATTCTCCAAGGGAGGAAAATAATCTTCCCTTTAAATGCGTCATTAAATTTTAACCGAAACCTTCGAAGATACGACCTAGACACGACATATAAGAGACACAGCAACGACAAAGACAAGAGAAAGAGAGAACACGACAGATCAAAGAGACAGAGGCACGACAAAGACAAGAGAGAGAACACGACAGACACGACACAGACGACATAGACCCACACACATTGCGACATGAATTCCAAAACTGCCACAAGACGACATTAATGAGTTTTCAAGGCAAAGGCACGAAATTAGGGCGGGACTGACTTCGTCATATGACCTTTGACCCCGGTATATACACCCCCTGTGTGTGTGACCCCGGTATATACACCCCCTGTGTGTGTGACCCCGGTATATACACCCCCTGTGTGTGTGACCCCGGTATATACACCCCCTGTGTGTGTGACCCCGGTATATACACCCCCTGTGTGTGTGACCCCGGTATATACACCCCCTGTGTGTGTGACCCCGGTATATACACCCCTGTGTGTGTGACCCCGGTATATACACCCCCAGTGTGTGTGTGACCCCGGTATATACACCCCCAGTGTGTGTGTGACCCCGGTATATACACCCCCTGTGTGTGTGACCCCGGTATATATACCCCCTGTGTGTGTGACCCCGGTATATACACCCCCTGTGTATGTGACCCCGGTATATATACCCCCTGTGTGTGTGACCCCGGTATATACACCCCCTGTGTGTGTGACCCCGGTATATACACCACCTGTGTGTGTGACCCCGGTATATACACCCCATGTGTGTGTGACCCCGGTATATACACCCCCTGTGTGTGTGACCCCGGTATATACACCCCCTGTGTGTTTGACCCCGGTATATGCACCCCCTGTGTGTGACCCCGGTGTATACACCCCTATGTGTGTGACCCCGTATATACACCCCCTGTGTGTGTGACCCCGGTATATACACCCCCTGTGTGTGTGACCCCGGTATATACACCCCCTGTGTGTGCGACCCCGGTATATACACCCCCTGTGTGTGTGACCCCGGTATATACACCCAGTATATGTGACCCCGGTATATACACCCCCTGTGTGTGTGACCAAGGTATATACACACTGTGTGTGGGACCCCGGTATAAACACCCCCTATGTGTGACCCTGGTATATACACCCTTGTGTGTGTGTGATCCCGGTATATATACATACCCTCTGTGTGACCTTGGGTATATACACCCTCTGTGTGTTTGACACAGGTATATAAACCCCAGTGTGTGTGACCCCGGTATATACGCCGCCTGTGTGTGTGACCCCCGGTATATACACCCTATGTATGTGACCCCAGTATATACACCCCCTGTGTGTGTGACCCCGGTATATACACCCCTGTGTGTGACCCCGGTATATACACCCCGTGTGTGTGACCCCGGTATATGCACCCCCTGTGTGTGTGACCCCGGTATATACACCCCAGTGTGTGTGACCAAAGTATATACACACTGTGTGTGTGACCCCGGTATAAACACCCCCTATGTGTGACCCCGGTATATACACCCTTGTGTGTGTGTGATCCCGGTATATATACATACCCTCTGTGTGACCTTGGGTATATACACCCTCTGTGTGTTTGACACAGGTATATAAACCCCAATGTGTGTGACCCCGGTATATACGCCTCCTGTATGTGTGACCCCCGGTATATACATCCTATGTATATAACCCCAGTATATACACCCCCTTTGTGTGTGACCCCGGTATATACACCCCCTGTGTGTGTGACCCCGGTATATACACCCCCTGTGTGTGTGACCCCGGTATATACGCCCCCTGTGTGTGTGACCTCGGTATATACACCCCCTGTGTGTGACCCCGGTATATATACCCCCTGTGTATGTGACCCCGGTATATGCACCCCCTGTGTGTGTGACCCCGGTATATACACCCCCTGTGTGTGTGACCCCGGTATATACTCCCCCTGTGTGTGTGACCCCGGTATATACACCTATGTGTGTGACCCCGGTATATACACTCCCTGTGTGTGACCCCGGTATATACACCCCCTGTGTGTGTGACCCCGGTATATACACCTCCTATGTGTGTGACCCCGGTATATACACTCCCTGTGTGTGACCCCGGTATATACACCCCTATGTGTGTGACCTCGGTATATACACCTCCTATGTGTGTGACCCCGGTATATACACTCCCTGTGTGTGACCCCGGTATATACACCCCCTGTGTGTGTGACCCCGGAATATACACCCCCTGTGTGTGTGACCCCGGTATATACACCCCGTATTATGTGTGACCCCGGAATATACACCCCCTGTGTGTGTGACCCCGGTATATACACCCTCTGTGTGTGTGACCCGGTATAAACACCCCCTATGTGTGACCCCGGTATATACACCCTTGTGTGTGTGTGTGTTCCCGGTATATATACCCTCTGTGTGACCTTGGGTATATACACCCTCTGTGTGTTTGACACAGGTATATAAACCCCAGTGTGTGTGACCCCGGTATATACGCCGCCTGTGTGTATGACCCCCGGTATATACACCCTATGTATGTGACCCCCAGTATATACACCCCTGTGTGTATGTGACCCCGGTATATACACCCCCTATGTGTGTGTGTGGGACACCGGTATATACATCTCCTATGTGTGTGACCTCGGTATATACACTTCTGTGTGTGTGACCCCGGTATACACACCACCTGCGTATGACCCCCGGTATATACACCCCTGTGTGTGCGATCCCGATATATGCACCCATGTGTGTGTGATCCGGTATATACACCTGTGTGTGACATAGGTATATACACCCCCTGTGTGTGTGACCCCGGTATATACACCCCCTGTGTGTGTGACCCCGGTATATACACCTACTGTGTGCGACCCCAGTATATACACCCCCTGTGTGTGTGACCCCGGTATATGCACCCCATGTGTGTGACCTCCGGTGTATATACCCCCTGAGTAGGTGACCACGGTATATATACCCCTTGTGTGTGTGACCCCGGTATATACACCCTCAGTTTGTGCGATCCCCGGTGTATACACCTCCTGTGTGTGTGACCCCGGTATATACACCCCTGTGTATGTGCCCACGGTATGTACACACCCCCTGTGTGCGTGATCCCGGTATATACACCCCCTGTATGTGTGACCAGGGTTTATGCACCCCTGCGTGTTTGACCCCGTTATATACACCCCCTGTGTGTGTGACCCCGGTTTATACACCCCCTGTGTGTTTGACCCTGGTATATACAACCGCTGTGTATGTGACTACGGTATATACACCTCCTGTGTGTGTGATCGCGGTATATACACCCCCTGTGTGTGTGACCACGGTATATGGACCCTGTGTGTGACCCCCGTAAATACACTGCGTATGTGTGATCCCGGTATATGCACCCCGTGTGTGTGTGACCCCCTGTGCGTGACCTCGGAACATACACCCCCTGTGTATGTGACCCCGGTACAGACACCCCCTGTGTGTGTGACTCCGCCATATACACCCCCTGTGTGTGACCCCGGTACATATACCCCCTGTGTGTGTGACCCCGGTATATACATACCATGTGTGTACAACCCCGGTATATACACCCCCTGTGTGTGTAATACCGGTATGTACACCTGTGTGTGCGACCCTGGTATATACACCCCCTGTGTGTGACCCCTGTACATACACCCACTGTGTGTGTGACCCCGGCATATACACCCTCTGTGTGTGTGACCCCCGGTATATACAGCCCCTCTGTGTGACCCCGATATATACACCCCGTATGTGTGACACCGGTGCATACACCCCCTGTATGTGTGAGCCCTTTATATACACCCCCTGTGTGTGTGATCCCAGTATATAAACCCCCTGTGTGTGTGTGATCCCGGTATATACACCCCCTGCGTGTGTGACCCCGGTATATACACTCCTGTGTGTATGACATTGGTATGTACATCCTGTGTGTGTGTGACCCCGGTATATACACCCCCTGTGTATGTGTGACCCAGTATATACATCTGTGTGTGTGACCCGTGTATATATACCCCTGTGTGTGTAACCCCGATATGTTACCCCTTGTGAGTGTAATCCCGGTATATACACCCGTGTGTGCGTGACTCCGGTATATACACTCCCTATGTTTGTGACCCGGTATATACACCCCCTGTGTGTGACCCAAGTATATATACCCGATGTGTGCGACCCCCAGTATGTACACCCCCTGTGTCTATGACTCCGGTATATATATTCTGGGTGTGTCTGAGACTCGGTAGCGTGTGTGTGTGTGTGTGTGTGTGTGTGTGTGTGTGTGTATGTGGCCCAGGTATATACACCACCTCTGTGTGTGTGTGTGTGTGTGTGTGTGTGTGTGTGTGTGTGTGTGTGTGTGTGTGTATGTATGTGTGTGTGGTGTGTGTGTGTGTGTGTGTGTGTGTGTGTGTGTGTGTGTGTGTGTGTGTCACCCCGCTATATACACCCCTCTATGTGTGAGCCCAGTATATACACCCCTGTGTGTGTGACCCCAGTATATACGCCCCCTGTGTGTAGACCTGGTATATACACCACTTGTATGTGTGTGTGTGTGTGTGTGTGTGTGTGTGTGTGTGTGTGTGTGTGTGTGTGTGTGTGTGTGTGTGTGTGTGTGTGTGTGTGACCTCAGTATAGACACCCCCATGTGTGTGTGTGACCCCGGTATGTACACTCCTGTGTGTGTGAACCCTGTATTTACACCCCTTTTGCGAGTGTGACCCCAGTATATGCACCCTCTGTGTATAAGTGACTCCAGTATATACAATCCCTGGGTGTGTGTGACCCTGGTGTATATACCCCCATGTTTGTGTGACTCCGGTACATGCGCTCCCTGTGAGTGTGACCTCGGTGATATTCACCATCTGTGTTGTGTAGCTCTGCGTGTGTGTGTGTGTGACTCCATTATATATACATATCTGTGTGTGTGATCCCAGTATATACACCATTGTGAGTGCCTGCCCCTGATATATGCACCTCCTCTGTATATGTGTGACCCCTGTATATACACCCCCTTGTGTGTGTGGCGCTGGTATATATACCCCCTTCTTGTGATCCATATGTACACATCCCTATGTGTGTGTGACCCCCAGTATATACACCCCATTTGTGTATGTGACCTACGTATATACACCTGTGTGTGCGTGTGTGACCCCGGTATATGCACCCCTGAGTATGTAATCCCGATATATACACCCCTGTGTTTGTGAGTCCGGTTTATACACCCAGTATATTTGTGACCCAAGCATATACAGGCATTGTATGCGTAATCCCAATATATACACCCCTGTATGTGAGCCCCGGTATATACAGCCATGTGTGGGTGTGATCTTGGTAAATATACCCTTATGTGTGACCCCAGGATATACACCCCCTGTGTGTGACCCCAGGATATACACCCCCTGAGTGTGCGAGGTATATGTTGTCCAGTCTGTGTGTATTATTTTCATTAGTTTATTAAGAATTAGCCACAGAGAGCAATATATGTATTAGACACGCAAAGTTCCTCTTCGACCTGTGTTCATTTACAGGCCAGGAGCTGCTACTTAACCTCTGTTCATCTGTAGATCAAGAGTTGGTGTTTGACCCCTGTTCATCTGCCGGTCAAATGCTTTCACTCGACCTGCTGTTGGCTGCCCGTCTTGTGATATAATAGTTAATGGCTAACTACAATGATAAAGACATTATGGCAGCTAAGACACAATAGTAACAAGATGTGCTCTTTGGATCTCTGGAAGCTATGACACATGACCTCTGGCAGGTATGACACACAACCTTTGGCAGCTATGATACAAGATTTCTGGCAGCTATGACACAAGACCTCTGGCACCTATGACACACGACCAGTGGCAGCTATGACACAAGACTTCTGGCAACTATGACACAAGACATCTGACAGCTATGACACACGACCTCTGGCAGCTATGACACACGACTTCTGGCAGCTATGACACAAGACCTCTGGCAGGTATGACACAAGAACTCTGACAGCTATGGCACACGACCTCTGGTAGCTATGATACAAGACCTCTGGCAGCTATGACACAAGATCTCTGCCAGCTATGATACGAGACCTCTGATAGCTATGCCAAACGACCTCTGGGAACTATGACACACCACCTCTGGCAGGTATGACACAAGACCTCTGGTAACTATGACACACGACCTCTGGTAGCTGTGACACACGACCTCTGCTGGGTATGACACAAGACCTCTGGCAGCTATGATACAAGACCTCTGCCAGATATGACACAAGACCTCTGGCAGTATGACACACGACCTCTGGTAGCTGTGACACACGATCTCTGTTAGGTATGACACAAGACCTCTGGCAGTTATGACACACGACCTCTGGTAGCTGTGACACACGACCTCTGCCAGGTAAGACACAAGACCTCTGGCAGCTATGACACACGACCTCTGGCAGCTATAGCACAGTTGCAGCGGCTACCCGCCCAGATTGACTATCAGAATCTGGTACTCGCATCTAGGCAGCGAAATAGTCCGCAAGTAGGTCAAGCCTTTTCTTGACTGCTGGTGGGTGAACATCCTCGTAGGTCCTTGGCCAGCTAAAACAAGTCTACGAGAGAACTCTCTTAATGAAGCTAACTTTCACAAGGCTAGAAGAAACTTCTTTTAATCAATGTAACATTCTTGTAACGTGTGCTTCTCGCCGAGGGGATGTGCCAGGGATGGTCATCCATCAGTCGCTGACTCGCTTCTAGGAGGAACATTAAGCAATTTATAAAGGACGGGAGCAGCGTTGAGCCCATAAGGGTTGTACAGCGCCTGGGACACTTGTCACAGGTGTCTTACACTTGCTTTATCCCAGGGGTCGTAGACCCCCGCAACTCAGCCATAAACCAGGCCTCCTGGTTTATGGCATAATGATTAGACCCTCTAATGATTAGACTTGTCAAGTGTCCTCCTGGTGCCAGGGAGTCTCAGGCATTAAAAAAAATACTGTTTTTAAGGTACTTGAAAACTATTCAGTAGAGTGAAAAGCTTTTATGGTAGTAAAAAAAGAGGTGTTGCAAATGTGTTGCAACATGACAATCTGAAATCAATGTAAAGAAGATACGACACAAATCTAAGGTAGTAACATGCCAGATTCAAAGCAATTGTATAATTCTAATTTACTCTGTCAAAATATAAATTCTTGGCTTACACTAGCCTAGTTGACCAGGCAAACATCAGACGAGCCTGGCCCATGGCCGGGCTCCGGGAGCAGGAAAACTCTCGGAATTCATCAAAGGTATATCAAAGGTATATAATATACATACCGATATTATATATATATATATATATATATATATATATATATATATATATATATATATATATATATATATATATATATATATATATATATATATATATATATATATATATATATATATATATATATATATATATATATATATATATATATATATATATATATATATATATATATATATATATATATATATATATATATATATATATATATATATATATATATATATATATATATATATATATATATATATATATATATATATATATATATATATATATATATATATATATATATATATATATATATATATATATATATATAGAGGTAGGTAGTAGGTTGGTAGACAGCAACCACCCAGGGAAGTACTACCGTCCTGCCAGATGACTGTGAAACAGAAACCTGTAACTGTTTTGCATAATGGTAGGATTGCTGGTTTCTTTTTCTGTCTCATAAGCACGCTAGATAACAGGGATATCTTGCTACTCCTACTTACACTTTGGTCACACTTCACAGACACGCACATGCATATATATATATATACATACATCTAAGTTTTTCTCCCTTTTTCTAAATAGCTCTTGTTCTTCCTTATTTCTTCTATTGCCCATGGGGAAGTGGAAAAGAATCTTTCCTCCGTAAGCCATGCGTGTCGTATGAGGTGACTAAAATGCCGGGAGCAATGGGCTAGTAACCCCTTCTCCTGTAGACATTTACTAAAAAAGAGAAGAAGAAAAACTTTATAAAACTGGGATGCTTGAATGTGCGTGGATGTAGTGCAGATGACAAGAAACAGATGATTGCTGATGTTATGAATGAAAAGAAGTTGGATGTCCTGGCCCTAAGCGAAACAAAGCTGAAGGGGGTAGGGGAGTTTCGGTGGGGGGAAATAAATGGGATTAAATCTGGAGTATCTGAGAGAGTTAGAGCAAAGGAAGGGGTAGCAGTAATGTTGAATGATCAGTTATGGAAGGAGAAAAGAGAATATGAATGTGTAAATTCAAGAATTATGTGGATTAAAGTAAAGGTTGGATGCGAAAAGTGGGTCATAATAAGCGTGTATGCACCTGGAGAAGACAGGAATGTAGAGGAGAGAGAGAGATTTTGGGAGATGTTTAGTGAATGTATAGGAGCCTTTGAACCAAGTGAGAGAGTCATTGTGGTAGGGGATCTGAATGCTAAAGTAGGAGAAACTTTTAAAGAGGGTGTGGTAGGTAAGTTTGGGGTGCCAGGTGTAAATGATAATGGGAGCCCTTTGATTGAACTTTGTATAGAAAGGGGTTTAGTTATAGGTAATACATATTTTAAGAAAAAGAGGATAAATAAGTATACAAGATATGACGTAGGGCGAAATGACAGTAGTTTGTTGGATTATGTATTGGTAGATAAAAGACTGTTGAGTAGACTTCAGGATGTACATGTTTATAGAGGGGCCACAGATATATCAGATCACTTTCTAGTTGTAGCTACACTGAGAGTAAAAGGTAGATGGGATACAAGGAGAATAGAAGCATCAGGGAAGAGAGAGGTGAAGGTTTATAAACTAAAAGAGGAGGCAGTTAGGGTAAGATATAAACAGCTATTGGAGGATAGATGGGCTAATGAGAGCATAGAAAATGGGGTCGAAGAGGTATGGGGTAGGTTTAAAAATGTAGTGTTAGAGTGTTCAGCAGAAGTTTGTGGTTACAGGAAAGTGGGTGCGGGAGGAAAGAGGAGCGATTGGTGGAATGATGATGTAAAGAGAGTAGTAAGGGAGAAAAAGATAGCATATGAGAAGTTTTTACAAAGTAGAAGTGATGCAAGGAGGGAAGAGTATATGGAGAAAAAGAGAGAGGTTAAGAGAGTGGTGAAGCAATGTAAAAAGAGAGCAAATGAGAGAGTGGGTGAAATGTTATCAACAAATTTTGTTGAAAATAAGAAAATGTTTTGGAGTGAGATTAACAAGTTAAGGAAGCCTAGAGAACAAATGGATTTGTCAGTTAAAAATAGGAGAGGAGAGTTATTAAATGGAGAGTTAGAGGTATTGGGAAGATGTAGGGAATATTTTGAGGAATTGTTAAATGTTGATGAAGATAGGGAAGCTGTGATTTCGTGTATAGGGCAAGGAGGAATAACATCTTGTAGGAGTGAGGAAGAGCCAGTTGTGAGTGTGGGGGAAGTTCATGAGGCAGTAGGTAAAATGAAAGGGGGTAAGGCAGCTGGGATCGATGGGATAAAGATAGAAATGTTAAAAGCAGGTGGGGATATAGTTTTGGAGTGGTTGGTGCAATTATTTAATAAATGTATGGAAGAGGGTAAGGTACCTAGGGATTGGCAGAGAGCATGCATAGTTCCTTTGTATAAAGGCAAAGGGGACAAAAGAGAGTGCAAAAATTATAGGGGGATAAGTCTGTTGAGTATACCTGGTAAAGTGTATGGTAGAGTTATTATTGAAAGAATTATGAGTAAGACGGAGAATAGGATAGCAGATGAACAAGGAGGCTTTAGGAAAGGTAGGGGGTGTGTGGACCAGGTGTTTACAGTGAAACATATAAGTGAACAGTATTTAGATAAGGCTAAAGAGGTCTTTGTGGCATTTATGGATTTGGAAAAGGCGTATGACAGGGTGGATAGGGGGGCAATGTGGCAGATGTTGCAGGTGTATGGTGTAGGAGGTAGGTTACTGAAAGCAGTGAAGAGTTTTTATGAGGATAGTGAGGCTCAAGTTAGAGTATGTAGGAAAGAGGGAAATTATTTCCCAGTAAAAGTAGGCCTTAGACAAGGAATTGTGATGTCACCGTGGTTGTTTAATATATTTATAGATGGGGTTGTAAGAGAAGTAAATGCGAGGGTCTTGGCAAGAGGCGTGGAGTTAAAAGATAAAGAATCACACATAAAGTGGGAGTTGTCACAGTTGCTCTTTGCTGATGACACTGTGCTCTTGGGAGATTCTGAAGAGAAGTTGCAGAGATTGGTGGATGAATTTGGTAGGGTGTGCAAAAGAAGAGAATTAAAAGTGAATACAGGAAAGAGTAAGGTTATGAGGATAACAAAAAGATTAGGTGATGAAAGATTGGATATCAGATTGGAGGGAGAGAGTATGGAGGAGGTGAATGTATTCAGATATTTGGGAGCGGACGTGTCAGCGGATGGGTCTATGAAAGATGAGGTGAATCATAGAATTGATGAGGGGAAAAGGGTGAGTGGTGCACTTAGGAGTCTGTGGAGACAAAGAACTTTGTCCTTGGAGGCAAAGAGGGGAATGTATGAGAGTATAGTTTTACCAACGCTCTTATATGGGTGTGAAGCATAGGTGATGAATGTTGCAGCGAGGAGAAGGCTGGAGGCAGTGGAGATGTCATGTCTGAGGGCAATGTGTGGTGTGAATATAATGCAGAGAATTCGTAGTTTGGAAGTTAGGAGGAGGTGCGGGATTACCAAAACTGTTGCCCAGAGGGCTGAGGAAGGGTTGTTGAGGTGGTTCGGACATGTAGAGAGAATGGAGCGAAACAGAATGACTTCAAGAGTGTATCAGTCTGTAGTGGAAGGAAGGCGGGGTTAGGGGTCGGCCTAGGAAAGGTTGGAGGGAGGGGGTAAAGGAGGTTTTGTGTGCGAGGGGCTTGGACTTCCAGCAGGCATGCGTGAGCGTGTTTGATAGGAGTGAATGGAGACAAATGGTTTTTAATACTTGACGTGCTGTTGGAGTGTGAGCAAAGTAACATTTATGAAGGGGTTCAGGGAAACCGGCAGGCCGGACTTGAGTCCTGGAGATGGGAAGTACAGTGCCTGCACTCTGAAGGAGGGGTGTTAATGTTGCAGTTTAAAAACTGTAGTGTAAAGCACCCTTCTGGCAAGACAGTGATGGAGTGAATGATAGTGAAAGTTTTTCTTTTTCGGGCCACCCTGCCTTGGTGGGAATCGGCCAGTGTGATAATAAAAAATAAAATAAAAATATATATATATGTATATATATATATGTATATATATATATATATATATGTATATATATATATATGTATATATATATATCTATATATATATATATATATATGTATATATATATATATATGTATATATATATATATATATATATATATATATGCAAAACAACCACTCTGAAAGAATAGAGAAATTCCAAGCGCTTTCGTGGCTACTCACATTATCAACCTTGATAATGTGAGTAGCCACGAAAGCGCTTGGAATTTCTCTATTCTTTCAGAGTGGTTGTTTTGCATATTTTGAAATCACCTGTTTACTGTGATCTTATTGCATATATATATATATATATATATATATATATATATATATATATATATATATATATATATATATATATATATATATATATATATATATATATTTATATATATATATATATATATATATATATATATATATATATATATATATATATATATTCGACATATATACTCGATCTTTTTTTCACTTTAGGGAGGTTGTCAGGTGTGTAGGGAGGTTGTCAGGTGTGTAGAGAGGCTGTCAGGTGCGTAGGGAGGTTGTCAGGTGTGTTGGGAGGCTGTCAGGTGCGTAGGGAGGTTGTCAGGTGTGAAAGGAGGTAGTCAGGTATACAGGGAGGTTGTCAGGTGTGTAGGAAGGCTTTCAGGTGTGTAGGGAGGTTGTCAGGTGTGTAGGGAGGTTGTCAGGTGTGTAGGGAGGTTATCAGGTGTGTAGGGAGGTTGTCAGGTGTGTAGAGAAAGTAGTAAAGGGGGTTGGGAGGTTGTAAAAGGTGTAGGGAGGCAATAAAGGGTGTGGGGAGGTAATAAGGAGTGTTTGGAGGTTGTAAGGGGTGTGAGGAGGTAGTAAGGGGTGTAGGGAGGTAGTAAGGGGAGTGGTGAGATTAAAAGGGGTGCGGAGAGGTAATAAGGGGTGTGGGGAGGTAGTAAGGGGTGAGGGGAGCTTGAAGCTACAGGATCTCGTGATGGCACTAACAGTCTACTCAACTGTCTACCAATGCAAGTATCAACAAAATTTCTTGACAAAACCATTCTGTCCCACCGCTAATTTAATAAACTATTTTTTTGTAGTCTTAACATATCGTATAAACTCCAATTGCAAGAGTAGTTAATAAATTACGTTTATAATGAAGGTAAACAAGAGGTGGGAATTTAGTTGTCGAGCCACGAGACGTCGGCTTCCTGTCAATTCATGTTGTCATTATATATTGAAATGTTTCAGGTTAAGATATCCAAGGTAATTGAAAATCCTTTTTATATTTCAAAGATAATTTTTTTATTTTAATGTTGATAATTTAAGTAATTAAACTGGATGTGTTCAGGAGACATGAAAACTTAAGAGGTACCATATGTTTAATAATAACCCACATGTGTTATAACCCACATGTGTTATAACCCACATGTGTTGTAGCTCACATGTGTTATTATTGAGCACTGACAAGTGTTCATTACACTTTAGTTACCCATGTGCTACATACAGGTCTTCTATTCAACAATTATTATTTATTTATGTCTTTGCAAACAGTACATTGAGATTTTGTATTTACAATAGTGGGTTGTAATACAAAGACAGCCTCTATTATGCTTAGGCATTATGGGTCGACTTAACATTATTGGCTCACAGACTGCTTAACACTAAGAATTATGTCATAGTTGTACAGTAGAATATTAATTATATCATAGTTGTACAGTAGAATATTAATTATAAGTGAATCTAATTTATATAAGACAAAAGATATATTCATATATTCAAAAAATGCTTTTGTGAAAACAATGATTCAATTATATTCTTGTCAACAATGGATAAAGGGTTCAAAGTGATTATTGAAGTTATGTGGGAGTACATAAGTAAGTGTGTACTGAGTATTTAGCATTTAGTCTTGGGTGATTAAGTGGCTTTTGAGAAGAGTCTTAAATTGATTTTCAGACTGAGTTACTTTATTATCTTCTGGTAATGAATTCCATATTTTTGGGGCCCTTTATGTGCATAGAGTTTTTACACAGTGTGATATGGACACGAGGTATATCAAAAAGAAATCTGTGTCCTGTGTTATGGTCATGTGTCCTGTTAAGGTTAGTGAGGAGAAGTTTGAGTGGGGGGTTTATATTTGCGTGTATTGTTCTGTGTATGTAGTAGGCACATGAATAAGTATGGATGTTCTTAATGGTGAACAGATTCAGACGTTTGAAAATTGGTGGAGTAAGTGTCCGGGGCCCAAAACTGTTCAACAGCCTCCCATCAAGCATTAGGGGAATTGCCAATAAACCCCTGGCTGCCTTCAAGAGAGAGCTGGACAGATACCTAAAGTCAGTGCCGGATCAGCCGGGCTGTGGCTCGTACGTTGGACTGCGTGCGGCCAGCAGTAACAGCCTAGTTGATCAGGCCCTGATCCATCGGGAGGCCTGGTCATGGACCGGGCCGCGGGGGCGTTGATCCCCGGAATAACCTCCAGGTAACCTCCAGGTAATCCAGGGAGTGGAAATTTGTTATCATTCTGACTGCTGCCTTTTGCTGGGTTATTAGAGGTCTTAGGTGATTGAATGTTATTGATCCCCATGCAGAAATTCCGTAGGTGAGGTAAGGGTATATGAGTGAATGGTACAATGCCAGAAGAGCTGATTGTGGAACGTAGTATCTTGTCTTTGATAGTATATAATGGTCTATAATAAGCTGGACAATTATTAAATCACATTCTTCTCATAAAAACTCAAAAGTGCAGTGACCATAGACAGGCCCAGACAATTATCCATAACAAGGCCATCAACCTGTGTATAATACTGTTATGAAACATGAATAAATAATCATTTACTCCTAACGATAGTAATATATGGAACTGAGATCTGTTCATACCTCTTCCATTATCAGCGTCCTGGAGGAGTTGGTCTGTGTATATATTTATAGTTTCCACAGAAAGCCATAGTACAATTAGGCACACAAGTAATTTTGTGTGTGAATATACAGAATAAAAGAACACTGTGTTACACACTTGGAAGGCTTCTCTACTGTTACTTCAGCAACAGGTAGCGCAAGTCTCCAGCACCTGGGCCTTCCCACCACCATCACCACTACCTCATGCGTTTCTTCTTTACCCTGTTAAAGCCATATAATTAATAAATTGAAGTTAATTGGTTACATTCCGCCTCATCCAGGGCTCGACCTGAGACTTTGT
Source organism: Cherax quadricarinatus (assembly GCF_038502225.1). NCBI lineage: Eukaryota > Metazoa > Arthropoda > Malacostraca > Decapoda > Parastacidae > Cherax > Cherax quadricarinatus. Next base: position 19,145,707 of record NC_091308.1, read on the forward strand.
ATTGTTAGTCGATCAGACTCGCTCTGTTATGAGGTGTCCATGAAACCCATCCATGAAAAAAGTTATATTCGGGTTAATAACCCAGGATAATCAAGTTAAGCCATTAGTGTCTCTGATCCTTTTCCCGAGAATGTGACTTACTGCAGTCAGCTGGTACCCAGGTGAATGAACAGTCAGCTGGTACCCAGGTGGGTGAACAGTCAGCTGGTACCCAGGTGGGTGAACAGTCAGCTGGTACCCAGGTGGGTGAACAGTCAGCTGGTACCCAGGTGAGTGAACAGTCAGCTGGTACCCAGGTGGGTGAACAGTCAGGTGGTACCCAGGTGGGTGAACAGTCAGCTGGTACCCAGGTGGGTGAACAGTCAGCTGGTACCCAGGTGAGTGAACAGTCAGCTGGTACCCAGGTGGGTGAACAGTCAGCTGGTACCCAGGTGGGTGAACAGTCAGCTGGTACCCAGTTGGGTGAACAGTCAGCTGGTACTCAGGTGGGTGAACAGTCAGCTGGTACCCAGGTGAGTGAACAGGCAGCTGGTACCCAGGTGGGTGAACAGTCAGCTGGTACCCAGGTGGGTGAACAGTCAGCTGGTACCCAGGTGGGTGAACAGTCAGCTGGTACCCAGGTGGGTGAACAGTCAGCTGGTACCAAGGTGGGTGAACAGTCAGCTGGTACCCAGGTGGGTGAACAGTTAGCTGGTACCCAGGTGGGTGAACAAAGGCAACAAATGTAAGGAAACATGCCCAACATTTTCACTCGTGCTGGGATCGAAAACAGTTCTTTCAGATGTAAGCCGAAGGCGCTACCACTTAAGCCACGAGTCACCCTGTGTGATGGAACATGACAGGGGAAACAATCTTACTTGATAAAATTTGACAGAAAAAGAGCGCTAGTTTTGTTCCCACAATGTAACTAACATATAGGCTAAGATATCTAATCTTGGTAAAGAAAACAAAATTGTGTGTAGCTTCAGTGGTCGGCCTCCCCCAAGGCAGGTTTTGGTGGGCGGGAGGGAAGGTGGTTATGGAGAGCAGGTGGTGGGGATGGAGGTGGTGTAGGAGGGGAGGTGTTTGGGAGGGAGGTGGCAAGGGAGACTTGGGGCCAGGGATGGGAGCCGAGGAGGGGCCAGTGGACCACCAGCTGCCTGGTCCACCTCACTATCATCTTTACATCACGCTGATTACAGGTGGTGATCCCTTTATTTTCCCTGGCTACTTTACTGATGATAAGTTACTCGCCGACCCTCTCCACTAGCGCCCCTCCACTTTTGCCCCTTCATCAATTTGGGCATATTTTGGACGCCAGAATGTGCAGCTGGTGGCGTCCGCAAGGTTCGTCCAGCCCTTCCTTAGTTTTAACGTATACCTGTTTGTGTTATTCGGTGACTGAGGCATTACAACTAACTCAGCGTTATGCGAACGTGTCATATATACGTGTAAGTCGTAACGAAGGTGGCGGTACAACACAGGGGATGGATCAGCACTAAGAAAACTCTCACCGTTTCTCAAACTGGACGTCCTTGTCTCATAGTTTCTTCCATTAACGAGTCTTTCTGGTCTCCTTTTCTTTGGCAATCAAAGGAACTTTTCTCTCCCTGCTAGTGAGAAATGCCAGGCTGGGCCTACTTGTGTTTGTGGACAGGTCCAGCTGCAGGTGTGGTGAGGACGCCAGTAAGCCTCGCGGGATATGACTGCTTCACCTGGTGAGTAGGTGCAACACTGGAACCCATAAGGGATCACACCTGCCATATTTAAGCACTACCAGTAAGAGTAGTCAATCCTCCTGCCATATTTAAGCACTGCCAGTAGGGGCAGTCAGTCCCCACCTTCTGGGGGCCCCTGCTAACTTATCTATTAAAACCTCCACAAGGTGAGTGGGGGAAAAAAGGCGGGGTATGGCTTTTGCATCAAGGAAACGTCTTCAGAGCGTCTCAAACATAATGACCCTCTCAGTGATCAGTCACTGGTGTACAGGGATAACGGTATCATTCCGCTCAAACAACAGACCAGACAATTTCCTATTACAGTATAACAACCAGGGCAACGTTTCCATCTCATTAAAACAACAGCATACCACTGCTTGCGCAAGGCGTATGTCCAGCCACTCTCCACTTATGGTCCAACATGTCACGCTAACAACGAGCCTGGCCCAAGGCCGGGCTCTGGAAGTAGAAAAACTCGGGGAACTCATGACTCACGAAATCGTAATGACACGATTGCAAACCATACCACGGGGGGAGGGGGGATTAAACTCGTGGCCTGGCCACGAGTTCAATCCCAGTCAAATGTTGATGGTTCAAGTGTTGATGGTTCAAGTGTTGATTGTTCAAGTGTTGATGGTTCAAGTTGTGATGGTTCAAGTGTTGATGGTTCAAGTGTTGACGGTTCATGTGTTCATGGTTCAAGTGATGATGGTTCAAGTGTTGATGGTTCAAGTGTTGATGGTTCAAGTGTTGATGGTTCAAGTGTTGATGGTTCAAGTGTTGATGGTTCATGTGTTGATGGTTCAAGTGTTGATGGTTCATGTGTTGATGGTTCAAGTGTTGATGGTTCAAGTGTTAATGGTTCAAGTGTTGATTTTTCAAGTGTTGATGATTCAAGTGTTGATGGTTCAAGTGTTGATGGTTCAAGTGTTGATGGTTCAAGTGTTGATGGTTCAAGTGTTGATGGTTCAAGTGTTGATGGTTCAAGTGTTGATGGTTCATGTGTTGATAACTCAAGTATTGATGGTTCATGTGTTAATGGTTCAAGTGCTGATGGTTCAAGTGCTGATGGTTCAAGTGTTGATAGTTCAAGTGTTGATGGTTCAAGTGTTGATGGTTCAAGTGTTGATGGTTCAAGTGTTGATAGTTCAAGTGTTGATGTTTCAAGTATTGATGGTTCATGTGTTGATGGTTCAAGTGTTCATGGTTCAAGTGTTGATGGTTCATGTGTTGATGGTTCATGTGTTGATGGTTCAAGTGTTGATGGTTCAAGTGTTGATGGTTAAAGTGTTGATAGTTCACGTGTTGATGGTTCAAGTGTTGATGGTTCAAGTGTTGATGGTTCATGTGTTGATGGTTCATGTGTTGATAATTCAAGTATTGATGGTTCATGAGTTAATGGTTCAAGTGCTGATGGTTCAAGTGCTGATGGTTCAAGTGTTGATGGTTCAAGTGTTGATGGTTCAAGTGTTGATGGTTCAAGTGTTGATGGTTCAAGTGTTGATGCTTAAAGTGTTGATGGTTCAAGTGTTGATGGTTCAAGTGTTGATGGTTAAAAGGTTGATGGTTCATTTGTTTATGGTTCAAGTGTTGACGGTTCATGTGTTGATGGTTCAAGTGTTGACGGTTCAAGTGTTGATGGTTCATGTGTTGATGGTTCAGGTGTTGATGGTTCAAGTGTTGATGGTTCATGTGTTGATGGTTCATGTGTTGTTGGTTCAAGTGTTGATGGTTCAAGTGTTGATGGTTCAAGTGTTCATGGTTCAAGTGTTGATGGTTCATGTGTTGATGGTTCAAGTGTTGATGGTTCAAGTGTTGATGGTTCAATTGTTGATGGTTCAAGTGTTGATGGTTCAAGTGTTGATGGTTCATGTGTTGATGGTTCAAATGTTGATGGTTCAAGTGTTGATGGTTCATGTGTTGATGGTTCAAGTGTTGATGGTTCAAGTGTTGATGGTTCAAGTGTTGTGTTGATGGTTCATGGTTCAAGTGTTGATGGTTCAAGTGTTGATGGTTCAGTGTTGAGATGTTGATGGTTCAAGTGTTGATGGTTCAAGTGTTGATGGTTCAAGTGTTGATGGTTCATGGTTCATGTGTTGATGGTTCAAGTGTTGATGGTTCAAGTGTTGATGGTTCATGTGTTGATGGTTCATGTGTTGATGGTTCAAGTGTTGATGGTTCATGTGTTGATGGTTCATGTGTTGATGGTTCAAGTGTTGATGGTTCAAGTGTTGATGGTTCACGTGTTGATGGTTCACGTGTTGATGGTTCAAGTGTTGATGGTTCAAGTGCTGATGGTTCATGTGTTGATGGTTCATGTGTTGATGGTTCATGTGTTGATGGTTCAAGTGTTGATGGTTCATGTGTTGATGGTTCATGTGTTGATGGTTCATGTGTTGATGGTTCAAGTGTTGATGGTTCATGTGTTGATGGTTCATGTGTTGATGGTTCAAGTGTTCATGGTTCATGTGTTGATGGTTCATGTGTTGATGGTTCAAGTGTTAATGGTTCAAGTGTTGATGGTTCAAGTGTTGATGGTTCAAGTGTTGATGGTTCAAGTGTTGATGGTTCATGTGTTGGTGGTTCATGTGTTGATGGTTCAAGTGTTGATGGTTCATGTGTTGATGGCTCATGTGTTGATGGTTCAAGTGTTGATGGTTCAAGTGTTGATGGTTCACGTGTTGATGGTTCACGTGTTGATGGTTCAAGTGTTGATGGTTCAAGTGTTGATGGTTCATGTGTTGATGGTTCATGTGTTGATGGTTCATGTGTTGATGGTTCAAGTGTTGATGGTTCATGTGTTGATGGTTCATGTGTTGATGGTTCAAGTGTTGATGGTTCAAGTGTTGATGGTTCATGTGTTGATGGTTCATGTGTTGATGGTTCAAGTGTTGATGGTTCATGTGTTGATGGTTCATGTGTTGATGGTTCATGGTTCATGTGTTGATGGTTCATGTGTTGATGGTTCAAGTGTTGATCGTTCATGTGTTGATGATTCAAGTGTTGATGGTTCAAGTGTTGATGGTTCAAGTGTTAATGGTTCATGTGTTGATGGTTCAAGTGTTGATGGTTCATGTGTTGATGGTTCAAGTGTTGATGGTTCAAGTGTTGATGGTTCAAGTGTTGATGGTTCATGAGTTGATGGTTCATGAGTTGATGGTTCATGTGTTGATGGTTCAAGTGTTGATGGTTCATGTGTTGATGGTTCATGTGTTGATGGTTCAAGTGTTGATGGTTCACGTGTTGATGGTTCAAGTGTTGATGGTTCATGTATTGATGGTTCAAGTGTTGCTGGTTCAAGTGTTGATGGTTCATGTGTTGTGTTGATGGTTCATGGTTCAGTGTTGATGGTTCAAGTGTTGATGGTTCAAGTGTTGATGGTTCATGTGTTGATGGTTCAAGTGTTGATGGCTCAAGTGTTGATGGTTCTAGTGTTGATGGTGTTGATGGTTCAAGTGTTGATGGTTCAAGTGTTGATGGTTCAAGTGTTGATGGTTCAAGTGTTGATGGTTCATGTGTTGATGGTTCAAGTGTTGATGGTTCATGTGTTGATGGTTCATGTGTTGATGGTTCAAGTGTTGATGGTTCAAGTGTTGATGGTTCAAGTGTTGATGGTTCATGTGTTGATGGTTCAAGTGTTGATGGTTCAAGTGTTGATGGTTCATGTGTTGATGGTTCAAGTGTTGATGGTTCAAGTGTTGATGGTTCATGTGTTGATGGTTCAAGTGTTGATGGTTCAAGTGTTGATGGTTCATGTGTTGATGGTTCATGTGTTGATGGTTCAAGTGTTGATGGTTCAAGTGTTGATGGTTCATGGTTGTGTTGATGGTTCAAGTGTTGATGGTTCAAGTGTTGATGGTTCAAGTGTTGATGGTTCAAGTGTTGATGGTTCAAGTGTTGATGGTTCAAGTGTTGATGGTTCAAGTGTTGATGGTTCATGTGTTGATGGTTCATGTGTTGATGGTTCAAGTGTTGATGGTTCATGTGTTGATGGTTCATGTGTTGATGGTTCAAGTGTTGATGGTTCAAGTGTTGATGGTTCATGTGTTGATGGTTCAAGTGTTGATGGTTCAAGTGTTGATGGTTCAAGTGTTGATGGTTCAAGTGTTGATGGTTCAAGTGTTGATGGTTCAAGTGTTGATGGTTCAAGTGTTGATGGTTCAAGTGTTGATGGTTCAAGTGTTGATGGTTCAAGTGTTGATGGTTCAAGTGTTGATGGTTCAAGTGTTGATGGTTCAAGTGTTGATGGTTCATGTGTTGATGGTTCAAGTGTTGATGGTTCAAGTGTTGATGGTTCATGTGTTGATGGTTCAAGTGTTGATGGTTCAAGTGTTGATGGTTCAAGTGTTGATGGTTCATGTGTTGATGGTTCAAGTGTTGATGGTTCAAGTGTTGATGGTTCATGTGTTGATGGTTCATGTGTTGATGGTTCATGTGTTGATGGTTCAAGTGTTGATGGTTCAAGTGTTGATGGTTCAAGTGTTGATGGTTCAAGTGTTGATGGTTCAAGTGTTGATGGTTCAAGTATTGATGGTTCATGTGTTGATGGTTCAAGTGTTGATGGTTCAAGTGTTGATGGTTCATGTGTTGATGGTTCATGTGTTGATGGTTCAAGTGTTGATGGTTCATGTGTTGATGGTTCATGTGTTGATGGTTCAAGTGTTGATGGTTCAAGTGTTGATGGTTCAAGTGTTGATGGTTCAAGTGTTGATGGTTCAAGTGTTGATGGTTCAAGTGTTGATGGTTCAAGTGTTGATGGTTCAAGTGTTGATGGTTTGTGTTGATGGTTCAAGTGTTGATGGTTCAAGTGATGATGGTTCAAGTGTTGATGGTTCAAGTGTTGATGGTTCATGTGTTGATGGTTCAAGTGTTGATGGTTCAAGTGTTGATGGTTCATGTGTTGATGGTTCATGTGTTGATGGATTCATGTGTTGATGGTTCAAGTGTTGATGGTTCAAGTGTTGATGGAGTGTTGATGGTTCATGTGTTGATGGTTCATGTGTTGATGGTTCAAGTGTTGATGGTTCATGTGTTGATGGTTCAAGTGTTGATGGTTCAAGTGTTGATGGTTCATGTGTTGATGGTGTTGATGGTTCAAGTGTTGATGGTTCAAGTGTTGATGGTTCAAGTGTTGATTGTTCAAGTGTTGATGGTTTATGTGTTGATGGTTCAAGTGTTGATGGTTCAAGTGTTGATGGTTCAAGTGTTGATGGTTCAAGTGTTGATGGTTCATGTGTTGAGGGTTCAAGTGTTGATGGTTCAAGTGTTGATGGTTCATGTGTTGATGGTTCATGTGCTGATGGTTCAAGTGTTGATGGCTCATGTGCTGATGGTTCAAGTGTTGATGGTTCATGTGTTGATGGTTCATGTGTTGATGGTTCAAGTGTTGATGGTTCAAGTGTTGATGGTTCATGTGTTGATGGTTCAAGTGTTGATGGTTCAAGTGTTGATGGTTCATGTGTTGATGGTTCAAGTGTTGATGGTTCAAGTGTTGATGGTTCATGTGTTGATGGTTCAAGTGTTGATGGTTCATGTGTTGATGGTTCAAGTGTTGATGGTTCAAGTGTTGATGGTTCAAGTGTTGATGGTTCATGAGTTGATGGTTCAAGTGTTGATAGTTCAAGTGTTGATGGTTCAAGTGTTGATGGTTCAAGTGTTGATGGTTCAAGTTATGATGGTTCAAGTGTTGATGGTTCAAGTGTTGATGGTTCAAGTGTTGATGGTTCAAGTGTTGATGGTTCAAGTGTTGATGGTTCAAGTGTTGATGGTGTTGATGGTTCAAGTGTTGATGGTTCAAGTGTTGATGGTTCAAGTGTTGATGGTTCAAGTGTTGATGGTTCAAGTGTTGATGGTTCATGTGTTGATGGTTCAAGTGTTGATGGCTCAAGTGTTGATGGTTCAAGTGTTGATGGTTAATGTGTTGATGGTTCATGTGTTTATGTTTCATGTGTTGATGGTTCATGTGTTGATGGTTCAAGTGTTGATGTTTCATGTGTTGATGGTTCATGTGTTGATGGTTCAAGTGTTGATGATTCAAGTGTTGATGGTTCATGTGTTGATGGTTCATGTGTTGATGGTTCAAGTGTGATGGTTCAAGTGTTGATGGTTCAAGTGTTGATGGTTCATGTGTTGATGGTTCATGGTTCAAGTTTTGATGGTTCAAGTGTTGATCGTTCATGTGTTGATGATTCAAGTGTTGATGGTTCAAGTGTTGATGGTTCAAGTGTTGATGGTTCAAGTGTTGATGGTTCAAGAGATGATGGTTCATGGTTCATGTGTTGATGGTGTTGATGGTTCAAGTGTTGATGGTTCAAGTGTTGATGGTTCATGGTCTTGCCTGGGGTGTGGTGATGGTTCATGGTTCAAGTGTTGATGGTTCAAGTGCTGATGGTTCATGTGTTGATGGTTCATGTGTTGATGGTTCAAGTGTTGATGGTTCATGTGTTGATGGTTCATGTGTTGATGGTTCAAGTGTTGATGGTTCATGTGTTGATGGTTCATGTGTTGATGGTTCAAGTGTTGATGGTTCATGTGTTGATGGTTCAAGTGTTGATGGTTCATGTGTTGATGGTTCATGTGTTGATGGTTCAAGTGTTGATGGTTCAAGTGTTGATGGTTCAAGTGTTGATGGTTCATGTGTTGATGGTTCATGTGTTGATGGTTCAAGTGTTGATGGTTCAAGTGTTCAAGTGTTGATGGTTCAAGTGTTAATGGTTCATGTGTTGATGGTTCAAGTGTTGATGGTTCATGTGTTGATGGTTCAAGTGTTGATGGTTCAAGTGTTGATGGTTCAAGTGTTGATGGTTCATGTGTTGATGGTTCAAGTGTTGATGGTTCAAGTGTTGATGGTTCATGTGTTGATGGTTCATGTGTTGATGGTTCAAGTGTTGATGGTTCATGTGTTGATGGTTCATGTGTTGATGGTTCAAGTGTTGATGGTTCAAGTGTTGATGGTTCATGTGTTGATGGTTCAAGTGTTGATGGTTCAAGTGTTGATGGTTCAAGTGTTGATGGTTCAAGTGTTGATGGTTCAAGTGTTGATGGTTCAAGTGTTGATGGTTCAAGTGTTGATGGTTCATGTGTTGATGGTTCAAGTGTTGATGGTTCAAGTGTTGATGGTTCATGTGTTGATGGTTCATGTGTTGATGGTTCAAGTGTTGATGGTTCAAGTGTTGATGGTTCAAGTGTTGATGTTTCAAGTGTTGATTGTTGATGGTTCATGTGTTGATGGTTCATGTGTTGATGGTTCAAGTGTTGATGGTTCAAGTGTTGATGGTTCAAGTGTTGATGGTTCAAGTGTTGATGGTTCAAGTGTTGATGGTTCAAGTGTTGATGGTTCAAGTGTTGATGGATCAAGTGTTGATGGTTCAAGTGTTGATGGTTCAATTGTTGATGGATCAAGTGTTGATGGTTCAAGTGTTGATGGTTCAAGTGTTGATGGTTCAAGTGTTGATGGTTCAAGTGTTGATGGTTCATGTGTTGATGGTTCAAGTGGTGATGGTTCAAGTGTTGATGGTTCAAGTGTTGATGGTTCATGTGTTGACGGTTCAAGTGTTGATGGTTCAAGTGTTGATGGTTCAAGTGTTGATGGTTCATGTGTTGATGGTTCAAGTGTTGATGTTTCATGTGTTGATGGTTCATGTGTTGATGGTTCAAGTGTTGATGGTTCAAGTGTTGATGGTTCACGTGTTGATGGTTCACGTGTTGATGGTTCAAGTGTTGATGGTTCAAGTGCTGATGGTTCATGTGTTGATGGTTCATGTGTTGATGGTTCAAGTGTTGATGGTTCATGTGTTGATGGTTCATGTGTTGATGGTTCAAGTGTTGATGGTTCAAGTGTTGATGGTTCAAGTGTTGATGGTTCAAGTGTTGACGGTTCAAGTGTTGATGGTTCAAGTGTTGATGGTTCAAGTGCTGATGGTTCATGTGTTGATGGTTCATGTGTTGATGGTTCAAGTGTTGATGGTTCAAGTGTTGATGGTTCATGTGTTGATGGTTCATGTGTTGATGGTTCAAGTGTTAATGGTTCATGTGTTGATGGTTCATGAGTTGATGGTTCAAGTGTTGATAGTTCAAGTGTTGATCGTCCTTGTGTTAATGGTTCACGTGTTGATGGTTCAAGTGTTGATGGTTCATGTGTTGATGGTTCATGTGTTGATGGTTCAAGTGTTGATGGTTCAAGTGTTGATGGTTCAAGTGTTGATGGTTCATGTGTTGATGGTTCATGTGTTGATGGTTCAAGTGTTGATGGTTCAAGTGTTGATGGTTCAAGTGTTGATGGTTCAAGTGTTGATGGTTCATGTGTTGATGGTTCAAGTGTTGATGGTTCAAGTGTTGATGGTTCAAGTGTTGATGGTTCAAGTGTTGATGGTTCAAGTGTTGATGGTTTATATGTTGATGGTTCAAGTGTTGATGGTTCAAGTGTTGATGGTTCAAGTGTTGATGTTTCATGTGTTGATGGTTCATGTGTTGATGGTTCAAGTGTTGATGATTCAAGTGTTGATGGTTCAAATGTTGATGGTTCATGAGTTGATGGTTCATATGTTGATGGTTCAAGTGTTGATGGTTCAAGTGTTGATGGTTCAAGTGTTGATGGTTCAAGTGTTGATGGTTCAAGTGTTGATGGTTCATGTGTTGATGGTTCAAGTGTTGATGGTTCAAGTGTTGATGGTTCATGTGTTGATGGTTCAAGTGTTGATGGTTCATGTGTTGATGGTTCAAGTGTTGATGGTTCATGTGTTGATGGTTCATGTGTTGATGGTTCATGTGTTGATGGTTCAAGTGTTGATGGTTCATGTGTTGATGGTTCATGTGTTGATGGTTCAAGTGTTGATGGTTCATGTGTTGATGGTTCAAGTGTTGATGGTTCATGTGTTGATGGTTCATGTGTTGATGGTTCATGTGTTGATGGTTCATGTGTTGATGGTTCAAGTGTTGATGGTTCATGTGTTGATGGTTCAAGTGTTGATGGTTCATGTGTTGATGGTTCAAGTGTTGATGGTTTATGTGTTGATGGTTCAAGTGTTGATGGTTCAAGTGTTGATGGTTCAAGTGTTGATGTTTCATGTGTTGATGGTTCATGTGTTGATGGTTCAAGTGTTGATGATTCAAGTGTTGATGGTTCATATGTTGATGGTTCATGTGTTGATGGTTCATGTGTTGATGGTTCAAGTGTTGATGGTTCAAGTGTTGATGGTTCAAGTGTTGATGGTTCAAGTGTTGATGGTTCAAGTGTTGATGGTTTATGTGTTGATGGTTCAAGTGTTGATGGTTCATTTGTTGATGGTTCATGTGTTGATGGTTCAAGTGTTGATGGTTCATGTGTTGATGGTTCAAATGTTGATGGTTCATGTGTTGATCGTTCATGTGTTGATGGTTCATGTGTTGATGGTTCATGTGTTGATGGTTCAAGTGTTGATGGTTCATGTGTTGATCGTTCATGTGTTGATGGTTCAAGTGTTGATGGTTCATGTGTTGATGGTTCAAGTGTTGATGGTTCATGTGTTGATGGTTCATGTGTTGATGGTTCATGTGTTGATGGTTCATGTGTTGATGGTTCAAGTGTTGATGGTTCATGTGTTGATGGTTCAAGTGTTGATGGTTCATGTGTTGATGGTTCAAGTGTTGATGGTTCATGTGTTGATGGTTCAAGTGTTGATGGTTCATGTGTTGATGGTTCAAGTGTTGATGGTTCATGTGTTGATGGTTCATGTGTTGATGGTTCAAGTGTTGATGGTTCATGTGTTGATGGTTCAAATGTTGATGGTTCATGTGTTGATGGTTCATGTGTTGATGGTTCATGTGTTGATGGTTCAAGTGTTGATGGTTCATGTGTTGATGGTTCATGTGTTGATGGTTCAAGTGTTGATGGTTCATGTGTTGATGGTTCAAGTGTTGATGGTTCATGTGTTGATGGTTCATGTGTTGATGGTTCATGTGTTGATGGTTCATGTGTTGATGGTTCAAGTGTTGATGGTTCATGTGTTGATGGTTCAAGTGTTGATGGTTCAAGTGTTGATGGTTCAAGTGTTGATGGTTCATGTGTTGATGGTTCATGTGTTGATGGTTCATGTGTTGATGGTTCATGTGTTGATGGTTCAAGTGTTGATGGTTCAAGTGTTGATGGTTCATGTGTTGATGGTTCATGTGTTGATGGTTCAAGTGTTGATGGTTCATGTGTTGATGGTTCATGTGTTGATGGTTCAACTGTTGATGGTTCAAGTGTTGATGGTTCAAGTATTTTTCAAGTAATTGATAACCTTCAAAACTTTAATAAAATTCAAGACCAGCCAACAACACACACACACACACACACACACACACACACACACACACACACACACACACACACACACACACACACACACACACACACACACACACACACACACACACACACACACCTACACACACACACACACACACACACACACACACACACACACACACACACACACACACACACACACACACACACACACACACACACACACACACACACACACACACACACACACACACACACACACACACACACACACACACACACACAAACACTCACACACACACACACCACACACACACACACACACACACACACACACACACACACACACACACACACACACACACACACACACACACACACACACACACACACACACACACACACACACACACAAACACTCACACACACACACACTCACACACACACACACACACACACACACACACACACACACACACACACACACACACAAACACTCACACACACACACACTCACACACACACACACACACACACACACACACACACACACACACACACACACACACACACACACACACACACACACACACACACACACACTCCAACAACATACTGCGCACTACATCCGCTTATCTTATGCGCACATATTAATTGCTACTCATATTTACACACGGTTTTGGTAGGATGGGCCGCTGCTGCCCCTCACACAGCCAACCTCAACCAGCATCCACTGAATAGCCGGTTAGTGCTGTGTAAGGTGGGGGGAGGGGTAGTGGTGCTTGTCTGTTGTGTTGTGGTGGGGTGCTTGTCTGCTGTGTTGTGGTGTGGTGCTTGTCTGGCATGTTATGGTGGGGTGCTTGTCTGCTGTGTTGTGGTGGGGTGCTTGTCTGGTATGTTGTGGTTGGGTGCTTGTCTGGCATTTTGTGGTGTGGTGCTTGTCTGTTGTGTTGTGGTTGGGTGCTTGTCTGCTGTGTTGTGGTGTGGTGCTTGTCTGTTGTGTTGTGGTGGGGTGCTTGTCTGCTGTGTTGTGGTGGGGTGCTTGTCTGGTATGTTGTGGTGGGGTGCTTGTCTGGCATGTTGTGGTGTGGTGCTTGTCTGTTGTGTTGTGGTGGGGTGCTTGTCTGCTGTGTTGTGGTGGGGTGCTTGTCTGTTGTGTTGTGGTGGGGTGCTTGTCTGCTGTGTTGTGGTGGGGTGCTTGTCTGTTGTGTTGTGGTGGGGTGCTTGTCTGCTGTGTTGTGGTGGGGTGCTTCTCTGGTGTGTTGTGGTAGGGTGCTTTTCTGGTATGTTGTGGTGGTGTGCTTATCAGGTATGTTGTTGTGGGGTGCTTGTCTGGTGTGTTGTGGTATGGCGCTTGTCTGGTATGTTTTGGTGGTGTGCTTGTCAGGTATGTTGTGGTGGGGTGCTTGTGAGGTATGTTGTGGTGGTGTGCTTGTCTGGTATGTTGTGGTGGGGTGCTTGTCTGGTTTGTTGTGGTGGGGTGCTTGTCTGTTGTGTTGTGGTGGGGTGCTTGTCTGGTGTGTTGTGGTGGGGTGCTTGTCAGGTATGTTGTGGTGGGTTGCTTGTCTGGTATGTTGTGGTCGAGTGCTTGTCTGGTATGTTGTGGTGGGGTGCTTGTCTGCTGTGTTGTGGTGGGGTGCTTGTCTGGTATGTTGTGGTGCGGTGCTTGTCTGGTATGTTGTGGTGGGGTGCTTGTCTGGTATGTTGTGGTGGGGTGCTTGTCTGGTATGTTGTGGTGGGGTGCTTGTCTGGTATGTTGTGGTGGGGTGCTTTTCTACTGTGTTGTGGTGGGGTGCTTGTCAGGTATGTTGTGATGGGGTGCTTGTCTTGTATGTTGTGGTGGGGTGCTTGTTAGGTATGTTGTGGTGGGGTGCTTGTCTGGTGTGTTGTGGTGGTGTGCTTGTATGGTGTGCTGTGGTGGGGTGCTTGTCAGGTATGTTGTGGTGGGGTGCTTGTCTGGTATGTTGTGGTGGGGTGCTTGTCAGGTATGTTGTGGTGGAGTACTTGTCAGGTATCTTGAGGTGAGGTGTTTGTCAGGTATGTTGTGGTGGGGTGCTTGTCTGGTATGTTGTGGTGGGGTGCTTGTCTGGTATGTTGTGGTGGGGTGCTTGTCTGGTATGTTGTGGTGGGGTGCTTGTCAGGTATGTTGTGGTGGGGTGCTTGTCTGGTGTGTTGTGGTGGGGTGCTTGTCTGGTGTGTTGTGGTGGGGTGCTTGTCTGGTATGTTGTGGTGGGGTGCTTGTCTGGTATGTTGTGGTGGGGTGCTTGTCAGGTATGTTGTGGTGGAGTACTTGTCAGGTATATTGTGGTGAGGTGCTTGTCAGGTATGTTGTGGTGGGGTGCTTGTCAGGTATGTTGTCCTGAAGTTCTTGTCTGGTATGTTGTGGTGGGGTACTTGTCAGGTATGTTGTGGTGAGGTGCTTGTCAGGTATGTTGTGGTGGGGTGCTTGTCAGGTATGTTGTGGTGGGGTGCTTGTCTGGTATGTTGTGGTGGGGTGCTTGTCTGGTATGTTGTGGTGGGGTGCTTGTCAGGTATGTTGTGGTGGAGTACTTGTCAGGTATATTGTGGTGAGGTGCTTGTCAGGTATGTTGTGGTGGGGTGCTTGTCAGGTATGTTGTCCTGAAGTTCTTGTCTGGTATGTTGTGGTGTGGTACTTGTCAGGTATGTTGTGGTGAGGTGCTTGTCAGGTATGTTGTGGTGGGGTGCTTGTCAGGTATGTTGTGGTGGGGTGCTTGTCTGGTATGTTGTGGTGGGGTGCTTGTCAGGTATGTTGTGGTGGGGTGCTTGTCTGGTATATTGTGGTGGGGTGCTTGCCAGGTATGTTGTCGTGAGGTGCTTGTCTGGTATGTTGTGGTGGGGTGCTTGTCAGGTATGTTGTGGTGGGGTGCTTGTCTGGTATGTTGTGGTGGGGTGCTTGTCAATTATGTTGTGGTGGGGTGCTTGTCTGGTGTGTTGTGGTGGAGTGCTTGTCTGCTGTGTTGTGGTGGGGTGCTTGTCTGCTGTGTTGTGGTGGGGTGCTTGTCTTGTGTGTTGTGGTGAGGTGCTTGTCTGCTGTGTTGTGGTGGGGTGCTTGTCTGTTGTGTTGTGGTGGGGTGCTTGTCTTGTGTGTTGTGGTGAGGTGCTTGTCTGCTGTGTTGTGGTGGGGTGCTTGTCTGCTGTGTTGTGGTGGGGTGCTTGTCTTGTGTGTTGTGGTGAGGTGCTTGTCTGCTGTGTTGTGGTGGGGTGCTTGTCTGCTGTGTTGTGGTGGGGTGCTTGTCTTGTGTGTTGTGGTGAGGTGCTTGTCTGCTGTGTTGTGGTGGGGTGCTTGTCTGCTGTGTTGTGTTGGGGTGCTTGTCTTGTGTGTTGTGGTGAGGTGCTTGTCTGCTGTGTTGTGGTGGGGTGCTTGTCTGCTGTGTTGTGGTGGGGTGCTTTTCTTGTGTGTTGTGGTGAGGTGCTTGTCTGCTGTGTTGTGGTGGGGTGCTTGTCTGCTGTGTTGTGGTGGGGTGCTTGTCTTGTGTGTTGTGGTGAGGTGCTTGTCTGCTGTGTTGTGGTGGGGTGCTTGTCTGCTGTGTTGTGGTGGGGTGCTTGTCTTGTGTGTTGTGGTGAGGTGCTTGTCTGCTGTGTTGTGGTGAGGTGCTTGTCTGCTGTGTTGTGGTGGGGTGCTTGTCTTGTGTGTTGTGGTGAGGTGCTTGTCTGCTGTGTTGTGGTGAGGTGCTTGTCTGCTGTGTTGTGGTTGGGTGCTTGTCTGCTGTGTTGTGGTGAGGTGCTTGTCTTGTGTGTTGTGGTGAGGTGCTTGTCTGCTGTGTTGTGGTGAGGTGCTTGTCTGCTGTGTTGTGGTTGGGTGCTTGTCTGCTGTGTTGTGGTGAGGTGCTTGTCTGCTGTGTTGTGTTGGACAGCGGTGTTCATGTCGTGTAGGAGGTCAGGTGGAATTGCTTGTCTGGTGTTGAAAATCTCGGCTTCACTTTATGGATCTCCCTTAGCTGGGAGGAGAGGTGGGAGTGCTGCCTCCACCTATGTCTACTGACTATTATGTCACACTGCCCACTGTGAGAATCACATCACACTGCCCACTGTGAGAATCACATCACACTGCCCACTGTGAGAATCACATCACACTGCCCACTGTGAGAATCGAGGTATGTAGAACTTATTAAGGTAAGAAGGATGGGACTGCAGGTCCTGGCCTGAATTTCATAACTGACTTGAGAAGGCTCACTAACCTAGTCACTTACAACCCACAAACAACCTCTATTCGACACATCTGGTGTGAGGCAGATTTAATATAGGAAAATAAAAGGGGTATTGTCTGAGGATATTATGATGTAATGTTCTCGCGATGTCTAGAAAAAACACAAATCTTTTCTTGGGGGGGAACAAACATTTGATTTTATTTTTTTTAATGTTTCGTGTTTTATATTTTATTATTTTTAATGGTGAATAATTCAAGGAATATTTTGGTGTTTAAAAAAAATTTCTAAGATTTTTCTGAGCCGAGTTATAAGAAATTACCTTGGTCGACCTCATAATTATATAGTGTGTTGATAACCATGGCTAATTTTATATGGTTTCGACATTTTGTAGACCATCCGTCAATTATTTTTTTTTTGTTTTAGTTTACGAATATCATTATTATGCTAAATTAGGCAAATAAGGAAGGTTAGAAAATATTATAGTGATTTGAAGAAACAAAATTATTTGTATCTGCAGTTATCTCAGTAATGAGTTATTTTATATATTTGTCTGTGAACTCTTATTGTTAATGGAAAGAGCAAACAAAAGAAAAGTTTTTCTGGTATTAAGAGAAGATGTTGTTGATCAGTTCCATGTTTCTACCTTCATCAACATCCCTTTCGAAATATTTTATTTTACTGATTTTAATGAAAATGTTGAAATATATTTTCGTTTTGCTTTCTAATGATGTATTTCCAGATTTTACTGATCATGAAAATTCAATTAAACCGTTTTGTAAATTGCATAAACTCAACTGCAAAACTTTCCCTATGTTCAATTTTCCTGTGTTCTTGTATGCATGTTTATATGTATATAAAAAAACTCATATTTTTATTTTTTTTTTGTTTTAAGATCTATTAATCATGAAACTTATACAGTATAATGTTCCCATACACTTTCATTATAAAATTGGAAGACTCGGATGGTTGGAGAAGGAAGAACCTTTGAGGAAGATTCTTCATCCCTTCAGTGAATTTTCAGTACTGACGCGGCAGCTAATGGAACTCCAGTAATTTAGTACAAGTATCACTGATATATTTAATCAGGAACAACCAGGTTGGTTGGTAGACAGCAACCACCCACGCTGGTACTCGCGCCCTCTCACCACCAGGAAGGTTGGTAGACAGCAACCACCCACGCTGGTACTCGCGTCCTCTCACCACCAGGAGGGTTGGTAGACAGCAACCACCCACGCTGGTACTCGCGTCCTCTCACCACCAGGAGGGTTGGTAGACAGCAACCACCCACGCTGGTACTCGCGTCCTCTCACCACCAGGAGGGTTGGTAGACAGCAACCACCCACGCTGGTACTCGCGTCCTCTCACCACCAGGAGGGTTGGTAGACAGCAACCACCCACGCTGGGACTCGCATCCTCTCACCGCCAGGAGGCTGGTAGACAGCAACCAACCACGCTGATACTCGCGTCCTCTCACCGCCAGGAGGGCTGGTAGACAGCAGCCACCCACGCTGGTACTCGCGTCCTCTCACCACCAGGAGGGTTGGTAGACAGCAGCCACCCACGCTGGTACTCGCGTCCTCTCACCACCAGGAGGGTTGGTAGGCAGCAACCACCCACGCTGGTACTCGCGTCCTCTCACCACCAGGAGAGCTGGTAGACAGCAGCCACCCACGCTGGTACTCGCGTCCTCTCACCACCAGGAGGGTTGGTAGACAGCAACCACCCACGCTGGTACTCGCGTCCTCTCACCACCAGGAGGGCTGGTAGACGGCAACCACCCACGCTGCTACTCGCGTCCTCTCACCACCAGAAGGGCTGGTAGACGGCAACCACCCACGCTGCTACTCGCGTCCTCTCACCACCAGGAGGGTTGGTAGACGGCAACCACCCACGCTGCTACTCGCGTCCTCTCACCACCAGAAGGGCTGGTAGACGGCAACCACCCACGCTGCTACTCGCGTCCTCTCACCACCAGGAGGGCTGGTAGATGGCAACCACCCACGCTGCTACTCGCGTCCTCTCACCACCAGGAGGGCTGGTAGACGGCAACCACCCACGCTGCTACTCGCGTCCTCTCACCACCAGAAGGGCTGGTAGACGGCAACCACCCACGCTGCTACTCGCGTCCTCTCACCACCAGGAGGGTTGGTAGACGGCAACCACCCACGCTGCTACTCGCGTCCTCTCACCACCAGAAGGGCTGGTAGACGGCAACCACCCACGCTGCTACTCGCGTCCTCTCACCACCAGGAGGGCTGGTAGACGGCAACCACCCACGCTGCTACTCGCGTCCTCTCACCACCAGGAGGGCTGGTAGACGGCAACCACCCACGCTGCTACTCGCGTCCTCTCACCACCAGGAGGGCTGGTAGATGGCAACCACCCACGCTGCTACTGGCGTCCTCTCACCACCAGGAGGGCTGGTAGACAGCAACCACCCACGCTGCTACTCGCGTCCTCTCACCACCAGAAGGGCTGGTAGACGGCAACCACCCACGCTGCTACTCGCGTCCTCTCACCACCAGGAGGGCTGATAGATGGCAACCACCCACGCTGCTACTCGCGTCCTCTCACCACCAGGAGGGCTGGTAGACGGCAACCACCCACGCTGGTACTCCTATCACACGAGTGTCAGTATACCTGTGGTAACTTCTATTCTCGGTTCCCTGCCTCATTCCAGTCTTCTTTGATGAATGAAAGTGAGCGTTGGGGAGGTGCGTGAGGTATTACGTGGAATGAAAAGGGGTAAAACAGCTGGAACTGATGGGATCATGACAGAAATGTTAAAAGCCGGGGAAGAGGGGATAGTGTTGGAGTGGTTGGTATTTTTGTTTAATAAATATATAAAAGAGGGGAAGATACCTAGGGATTAGCAGAGATCGTCAATAATTCCTTTATATAAAGGGAAGAGGGTCAAAAGAGATTGTAAAAATTATAGGGGAATAAGTTTACTGAGTATACTAGGTAAAGCGTATGGTAGGGTTATTATTGAAAGAATTAGAGGTAAGACAGAGAGCAGGATTGCAGATGAGCAATGAGGCTTTAGAATGGGTAGGAGATGTGTAGATCCAGTGTTTACATTGAAGCATATACGTGAGCAGTATTTAGATAAAGGTAGGGAAGTTTTCATTGCATTTATGGATTTAGAAAAGGCATATGATAGAGTTGATAGGAGAGCAATGTGACAGACATTGCAAGTGTATGGAATAGGTAGTAAGTTACTAAATGCTGTAAAGAGCTTTTATGAGGATAGTGAGGCTCAGGTTATAGAAAGACTAAGTAAGGTCTGCTAGGGTGTTGGGGAGTGTGCATCCAAGGCCATGAGTGATCCAGTAGTTGGGGGGGGGGTAAATTATGGGGAATCAAATACAAAATGACAGTTGCCAGTTACTTTTGCTGATGATACTGTGCTTTTGAGGGATTCTAAAGAAAAGTTGCAGAGGATAGTGGATGAGTTTTGGAGGGTGTATAAAGGTAGAAAGTTGAAAGTAAACATAGATAAGAGTAAGGTGATGAGGATATCAAACGATTTAGATAAAGAAAAAATGGATATCACATTGGATGGGGTTGTAAAAGAAGTAACTGCTAGGGTGTTGGGGAGGTGGGGGGGGTAAATTATGGGGAATCAAATACAAAATGACAGTTGCCAGTTACTTTTGCTGATGATACTGTGCTTTTGAGGGATTCTAAAGAAAAGTTGCAGAGGTTAGTGGATGAGTTTTGGAGGGTGTATAAAGGTAGAAAGTTGAAAGTAAACATAGATAAGAGTAAGGTGATGAGGATATCAAACGATTTAGATAAAGAAAAAATGGATATCACATTGGAGGGAAGGAGTATGGAAGAAGTGAATGTTTTCATATATTTAGGAGTTGATTTGTCAGTGGACAGGTTTATGAAGGATGCGGTTAACCATAGAATGAATGAAGGAAAAGGGTGAGTGGTGCGTTTAGGTATCTGTGGCGACAAAAAACGTTATCCATGGAGGCAAAGAAGGGAATGTACGAGAGTACAGTAGTACCAACAATCTTATATGGGTGTGAAGCATGGGTTGTAAATGCTGCAGCGAGGAGGCGGTTGGAGGCAGTGGAGATGTTGTGTCTAAGGGCAATGTGTGGTGTAAATATTATGCAGAGAATTCGTAGTGTGGAAATTAGGAGGAGGTGCTGAAGAGGGGCTGTTAGTAATTTAGAGAGAATGAAACAAAGTTTAATGACTTGGAGAGCGAATAAATCTGTAGGGAAAGGAAGGCGGGGTAGGGGTCGTCCTCGAGAAGGTTGGAGGGAGGGGGTAAAGGAAGTTTTGTGGGCGAGGGGCTTGAATTTCCAGCAAGCGTGCGTGAGCGTGTTAGATTGGAGTGAATGGAGACGAATCGTTTTAGGGACCTGATGAGCTGTTGGAGTGTGAGCAGAGTAATATTTTGTGAAGGGATTTAGGGAAACCGATTAGCCGGACTTGAGTCCTGGAAATGGAAAGTACAATGCCCGCACTTTAAAGGAGGGGTTTGAGATATTGGTAGTTTGGAATGACTATCTAAACTGTCATATCTGAGCGCCTCTGCGAAGACAGTGATTATGTATGAGTGATGGTGAAAGTGTTGAGTGATGGTGAAAGTGTTGAGTGATGGTGAAAGTGTTGAGTGATGGTGAAAGTGTTGAGTGATGGTGAAAGTGTTGAGTGATGGTGAAAGTGTTGAGTGATGGTGAACGTGTTGAGTGATGGTGAAAGTGTTGAGTGATGGTGAAAGTGTTGAGTGATGGTGAAAGTGTTGAGTGATGGTGAAAGTGTTGAGTGATGGTGAAAGTGTTGAGTGATGGTGAAAGTGTTGAGTGATGGTGAAAGTGTTGAGTGATGGTGAAAGTGTTGAGTGATGGTGAAAGTTTTTTCTTTGTTTTTGGACATTTCTTTCTTTTGGGTCACCCCGCCTTGGTGGGATAGCCCAGTATATATATATATATATATATATATATATATATATATATATATATATATATATATATATATATATATATATATATATATATATATATATATATATATATATATATATAAATATATATATATATATATATATATATATATATATATATATATATATATATATATATATATATATATATATATATATATATATATATATATATATATATATATATATATGTGTGTGTGTGTACTCACCTATATGTACTCACCTATTTGTGGTTGCAGGGGTCGAGACTCAGCTCCTGGACCCGCCTCTCCACTGAGTGCTACTAGGTCCTCTCTCTCCCTGCTCCATGAACTTTATCATACCTCTTCTTAAAGCTATGTATGGTTCCTGCCTCCACTACCTCACTTGCTAGGCTATTCCACTTCCTGACTACTCTATGACTGAAGAAATACTTCTTAACATCCCTTTGACTCATCTGGGTCTTCAGCTTCCAGTCATGGCCTCTTGTTTCTGTGTCCCTTCTCTGGAACATCCTGTCTCTGTCCACCTTTTCTATTCCACGCAGTATTTTGTATGTCGTTATCATGTCTTCCCTAAGCCTCCTGTCCTCCAATGTCGTCAGGCCGATTTCCTTTAACCTTTTTTCATAGGACATTCCCCTTACCTCTGGAACTAACCTTGTCGCAAACCTTTGCACTTTCTCTAATTTCTTGACGTGTTTGATCAAGTGTGGGTTCCAAACTGGTGCTGCATACTCCAGTATGGGCTTGACGTACACGGTGTACAGTGTCTTGAGCGATTCCTAACAAAGGTATCGGAACGCTATTCTCAGGTTTGCCAGGCACCCATATGCTGCAGCAGTTATCTGGTTGATATGTACTTCCGGAGAAATGCTCGGTGTTATACTCACCCCAAGATCTTTTTCCTTGAGCGAGGCTTGTAGTCTTTGGCCACCTGGACTATACTCCGCCAGCGGTCTTCTTTGCCCTTCCCCGATCTTCTCGATTTTGCATTTAGCGGAGTTAAATTCGAGAAGCCAGTTGCTGGACCAGGTGACCAGTCTGTCCAGGTCTCTTTGTAGTCCTACCTGATCCTCATCTGATTTAATTCTCCTCATTAACTTCACATCATCTGCGAACAGGGACACTTCTGAGTCTAACCCTTCCATCATGTCATTCACATTTACCAAAAATAGCACTGGTCCTAGGACCGATCCCTGTGGGACCCCGCTCGTCACAGGTGCCCACTGTGATACCTCATCACGTGAGTGTGTGTGTGTGTGTGTGTGTGTGTGTGTGTGTGTGTGTGTGTGTGTGTGTGTGTGTGTGTGTGTGTGTGTGTGTGTGTGTGTATTTGTGTGTGTGTGTGTATGTGTGTGTGTGTGTGTGTGTGTGTGTGTGTGTGTGTGTGTGTGTGTGTGTGTGTGTGTGTGTGTGTGTGTGTGTGTGTGTGTGTGTGTGTGTGTGTGTGTGTGTGTGTGTGTGTGCTGGTTGGAGTTATCATTTTTAAATACTGAAGTTTGGTGTTTGATATTTGACGGTTATTTCGTGTGTTGCTTTTGAACGGATGTTTGTCTGTGTCATGGTAGCGCCTCTCAGTTTATTGTAGTTATAGAACTTCACACGTTGGAAGATGGCAGAGTTCTCCCGTGAATATCAAACTGATCGTTTATGTTCAATTACTTATTCTTGTGAGACCACGACCAGTTTCACCCATGTAAACTGACTCACAACTGTTGCGCGGTATCTGGTAAACTCCCAGTGTTTCAGTGTTGAGTTCATGAGAATCAGTCAGTTATTGTCGTGAAGTAGGATGTCAGTTTTGTGATACCTTTGTAAATTTTCTCACTTCCTGGGTGGAAAGGAATTATTAGCTCATTTATGGGTGTGTCTGTCACTTGTTCCGTTTGAACTTTCATGTTTTTGCTCGCTTTAGGAACAACAGTAGCAACAAAGTATATGACATCCTCACTGATCCGAGCGCTTAAGAAATCTCACTAAAAGAACTTAGATGAAGACGAGGGCAAAGTTCATTAATAAAAAGTTAGGATCTTCGAGAATAGTAAAAACATATATGGAAATTTTACAGACATTGAAAATATTTAACCAAAGTCTTCCCTCCTTTTATGGACGACTCAAGTTAACAAGAACAATCCCCTGAGACCCGTTGTTCTAGCACTGGTTCCTAATCACATAAACTTGCAAAATGGTTCAGCAGGTTACTTTCTCCTTTAAAGGGGAAGACTTCTCTGATTCTTTAACTAAACACACAGAAGAATTCATTGGGAAAGTCCGGAGGCTCAATCCGAGCAACAAGAAAATGTTATGGTTCCAGTGGAGGATGTCTCAGACTTCTTCAATCCTTTCAACTCCAGTTCCCATTCGGTATCCAGATCATCAGTCACACAAAAATTTGCGTATCCTCCAATGTATTTTCATATAAAGGAGAGTTTTTTGCAAGCAGAAGACAACCGTCCTTGTATTATCCAGCCCATACATGGAATACTTTGAAAAAAATCTGCTCATGCAATTTAAACCACCAGATACGATTTAGTACAGATATGTTGGTGACGTTCTCAATATGTTCTACCAGAAATGGGATGATTTCAACAACTCTGATAAACGAATCAGATTGTTCCTTATTATTAAAGTTAAAATAGAATGAGCTCAAAGCAGCAGACTTCCTGGATGTATTAGTCAACAAGAGATCCAAATACTTGTTACACTGTACAGTAAACCAAACAACGCGGCCGATTTGTACACTTTTTTTAATAACAATTCATGTAAAATCATGACAAGCAGCGTTTCTAATCTCTTCTTACAGGAACTGGGAATTTGAAGCTTACCCCCCCCCCTCTCTTCTAGCCCAGGATAAAGCCTTTATCCCGGGACACTTGGCTAAACTCGGACACCCAGAGTGATTTATCTAAGAAGGATTTACTAAAGTGAACAAAAAATAAGGTTCAAACAGAACAAACAACAGATACACCAACAAATAAGCTAACATTTTTTTTTTCAGAGACAGAAAACTTTCAAAGAGTGACCTTCTCCTATCTCAAGAAAGTTAATTGTTTCTCAAAAATCACGAGAAACCTGTCAACACTGAAACTCCAGGAGTTTGCAAAATGCTATCCAACATTTGTGAGTGAAAGTGGATGAAATTGGTCGTAATCTCACAACAAGAAGAGTTGAACATAAACGATCAGTTAGATATGCACAGGAGAGCGACGAAATCTTCCAACATATGAAATCTTATAACTACACAGTAAATGTGGAAGACGCTATGATAACACAACACAGAAGTGGGTCGCCTGCAGGACACAGGGAAAACTGTAGATGTGATCTAAACTTATCAAAAGTGGAACTGTGGATGTGTGTGCGTGTGTGTGTGTGTGTGTGTGTGTGTGTGTGTGTGTGTGTGTGTGTGTGTGTGTGTGTGTGTGTGTGTGTGTGTGTGTGTGTGTGTGTGTTTGTGTGTGTGTGTGTGTGTGTGTGTGTGCGCGTGTTGGCACGCTCTCGTTCGCTTGTTACCATCTTCTAATTCTGGGTTGAGCTGTCGTGGTGTCTCTGAGATATTGACTTGCGCTTCCCAGTACGGAGTGAGTGTGTACTGTATCGTGACCTAACTCGCCCCACTTGTTTACTACTCTTATGCTGTAAAAATGCTTTCTAACGTCTTTATGGCTCGAGTGTGTGTGTGTACAGCTTCCATCTGTGTCTCCTCATGTCTTCCCTTGATCTAAATTCCTCCCGTGACATGTAGTTCATGCACTCTTTCTTTAAAGCTCTTGACCACAGTTCCGGTAACAGTCTTTGAGCTTTCTTGAACTTTATGTTTGGCTAGTATCGGACTCCTCCCTGGTACACTCTGCTCTTGGACTGGTCGTATGTACAGTATGTGGTGAGAGGTTATACATGGTGTTAGTTGGCTAATGTATGTGGTTTATTTTATGGTGAGCGTGAGCTGCAGGTGATCGGTTGTGGCATGATGTCCACTCCAGGTTCTTTGGTTAACTCCATGAGCTACGTCCCTCAGTTCCTTGTGCTACGCTCCTTAGTTCCATGAGGTACGTCTCTCGATCCCATGAACTACGTCCCTCCCAGATTTCGACTCCAGGTTTCTAGTTCGATTCCCTGAGCTACGTCTTTCCCAGATGGTACACGCTCGCTTGAGGACTGCCAGTAATCCCCTAACTTTCCTCAAGAACAAGTTTGATTAGTTCCTCAAGCAAGTTCTTGATCGGGCTGTGGTTCTCACGCAGAACTGCGTCTCTCCCACCAGGTTGTCAATAGGGAGGTCTGGTAGACAAAATCTTCAGGTCAGTTTCAGAGCTCTTTCCCAATTGCCCAGCCTCATTACTTTTCACTTAGTGTGACTGAACTCCTGTAGCCACATGTTCCACTACTCCAGCAGTCCACTGCGGACGTCTTCTAGCCTACTTTTTATTTAAACCATACCACGGGCGGGGATAGAACCCGCGATCAGAGAGTCTCAAAACTCTAGACCGTCGCGTTTGCCATTTGGCTAACGCGACGTGGTATGGTTTGTTTGCAATCGTGTCTCATTACGATTTCGTGAGTCATTTACTTTTATTTATATCCTAACTCAGGCATCATCCTCAAACAATGATTGTGAGAATCTCCACAAGCAAGCCATTTATATATACGTTGGAAAGGACTGGCCTTTTTTACTGAATAAATGTAGATATACACTCAGTGTGGGTTACCATATTTTCTTGATAGTTAAATAGTGTGAATGAAAACTATCATAACATTAATGGTGTGCAATTCAGTCAGGCTGATAAATTAGATACATGTGCAACATCCGGGTATCTTTATTTTGAAAACATTTCGCTAACCAATGGCCTTTTACATTTGATAGAAAACTTATTAGCTGTAGACAGTAGAAGATAAAGCAGTCAGTTCCTCAGCCTTCAAGGTATTCAGTATTTTCTTCAAGGCTTAGAGACTGAGTGACTTTTATTGTTTCGGGTTAACAGGCTTTATAGAGAATTGAAAAAGCCTCTGATTGGCGAAACGTCATCAGAATATAGACAGTCAGGTGGAAAGGTGCAGCAGTTGAAAACACAGTCACCTGTAGTTGAGGCCCAGGAGGTGGGCGAGAGACTCAGGGATGATATTGTATCTGACACAGCAACGCCAGGAAATCTTGGTACACACAGAATCCCTTCTACAATTCCACTGCTGAATCTCTACCTCACGTCTCCCTGTCCACGCTAACCTCCTCAGTCATGGCGCGTTACCATGGTCATTTACTCTTCCAGTATTGTTTACCATCAGTTTAAAGTGTTAAGTCTCTTTAGGTAGTCCATCTCTCTCAGTTTCAGCATCAACCGCGGTTGCAAATCTTGGGATTTTCTCTACATATTATTTTATATGCTTTGATCAGGTGCGGGTTCCATATTGGTGCTACGTACCCTAAGACTGACCTAACGTAAGTTATATATAATGTCCTCAGTGACTTTGCTGCAATTGTTACGGTGTTTTATAAATGCTTGGTGCAAGGCCTACTCCCATATCATTTTCCTTGTTCACTTTATTCTCCCTTTTCTCTTTATTCTTCATATTTACCTTTATTCTGCCTTTTCCCTTTATTCTTCTTTTTCCGTTTATTATCTTTTCCCTTTTATTCTTCGTTTATTTTTAAACATCTTTGAAGGTACTTGAGATAGAGCTTGACATACCCATTTTGGCGTGAAAAATCATCTATAAAAACTGCAGTGTAACACACAGGAATCTAACCTGACTTTCCTACAGTGTATAAAAACATACCTAGTTAGATGAATCTTATTAGACAGCTATGATACAGTGGTTAGCTTACTGACTTGTTAGTTTTAGGACTGCCTTGTTATGGGATTCAACCCGATCCGTTCTGTGAGTTGTTTCCAGTCGTGTTGCAACAATCTCGCGATTCACCTCTCCTTTTACGTAGTCTGTAGCATCACGCTTTCGGAGCCATACTCTGCATCCGATCTTCTCATTCCCCTCATATGGTGAGTGTGTATGTGTGTACTCACCTATTTGCACTCACCTATTTGTGGCTGTAGGGGTCAATTCGCAACTCCTGGCCCAGCCTCTTCGCTGTGCTTGTAGGTGCGTGTGTGTGTGTGTGTGTGTATACGTCTGCACTGTGACCTGTGAGCGATTATATGGCAGTGTGCACATACCAGAGCGTGTGTGCTTACATTCTATAGATTGAGAATAAACAAGTCTGAACAGACTGGGAGAGGAGAAGCACTAAGGGAGCGAGCTGAGAGGCCAGAGGGAGTAACAAACCTCTCTAACATAGGGCTGTGGCACTATTTCGGTGAAGCTAAATCTGCGGCACTGAACGATGGTGCTGGTGGTTACTCATGCAAGGTGTACTCACCTAGTTGTACTCACCTAGTTGAGGTTGCAGGGGTCGAGTCCGAGCTCCTGGCCCCCGCCTCTTCACTGATCGCTACTAGGTCACTCTCCCTGAACCGTGAGCTTTATCGTACCTATGCTTAAAGCTATGTATGGATCCTGCCTCCACTACATCGCTTCCCAAACTATTCCACTTACTGACTACTCTGTGGCTGAAGAAACACTTCCTAACATCCCTGTGATTCATCTGTGTCTTCAATTTCCAACTGTGTCCCCTTGTTACTGTGTCCAATCTCTGGAACATCCTGTCTTTGTCCACCTTGTCAATTCCTCTCAGTATTTTGTATGTCGTTATCATGTCCCCCCTATCTCTCCTGTCCTCCAGTGTCGTCAGGTTGATTTCCCTTAACCTCTCCTCGTAGGACATACCTCTTAGCTCTGGGACTGGTCTTGTTGCAAACCTTTGCACTTTCTCTAGTTTCTTTACGTGCTTGGCTAGGTGTGGGTTCCAAACTGGTGCCGCATACTCCAATATGGGCCTAACATACACGGTGTACAGGGTCCTGAACGATTCCTTATTAAGATGTCGGAATGCTGTTCTGAGGTTTGCTAGGCGCCCATATGTTGCAGCCGTTATTTGGTTGATGTGCTCTTCAGGAGATGTGCCTGGTGTTATACTCACCCCAAGATCTTTTTCCTTGAGTGAGGTTTGTAGTCTCTGGCCCCCTAGACTGTACTCCGTCTGCGGTCTTCTTTGCCCTTCCCCAATCTTCATGACTTTGCACTTGGTGGGATTGAACTCCAGGAGCCAATTGCTGGACCAGGTCTGCAGCCTGTCCAGATCTCTTTGTAGTTCTGCCTGGTCTTCGATCGAGTGAATTCCTCTCATCAACTTCACGTCATCTGGGAACAGGGACACCTTAGAGTCTATTCCTTCCGTCATGTCGTTCACAAATACCAGAAACAGCACTGGTCCTAGGACTGATCCCTGTGGGACCCCGCTGGTCACAGGTGCCCACTCTGACACCTCGCCACGTGCCATGACTCGCTACTGTCTTCCTGACAAGTATTCCCTGATCCATTGTAGTGCCTTCCCTGTTATCCCTGCTTGGTCCTCCAGTTTTTGCACCAATCTCTTGTGTGGAACTGTGTCAAACGCCTTCTTGCAGTCCAAGAATATGCAATCCACCCACCCCTCTCTCTCTTGTCTTACTGCTGTCACCATGTCATAGAACTCCAGTAGGTTTGTGACACAGGATTTCCCGTCCCTGAAACCATGTTGGATGCTGTTGATGAGATCATTCCTTTCTAGGTGTTCCATCACTCTTCTCCTGATAATCTTCTCCATGATTTTGCATACTATACATGTCAGTGACACTGGTCTGTAGTTTAGTGCTTTATGTCTGTCTCCTTTTTTAAAGATTGGGACTACATTTGCTGTCTTCCATGCCTAAGGCAATCTCCCTGTTTCGATAGATGTATTGAATATTGTTGTTAGGGGGTACACATAGCGCCTCTGCTCCCTCTCTCAGGACCCATGGGGAGATGTTATCTGGCCCCATTGCCTTTGAGGTATCTAGCTCACTCAGAAGCCTCTTCACTTCTTCCTCGGTTGTGTGCACTGTGTCCAGCACTTGGTGGTGTGCCCCACCTCTCCGTCTTTCTGGAGCCACTTCTGTCTCCTCTGTGAACACTTCTTTGAATCTCTTGTTGAGTTCCTCACATACCTCATGGTCATTTCTTGTTGTCTCTCCTCCTTCCTTCCTTAGCCTGATTACCTGGTCCTTGACTGTTGTTTCCCTCCTGATGTGGCTGTATAACAGTTTCGGGTCAGATCTGGCTTTCGCTGCTATATTGTTTTCATATTGTCTTTGGGCCTCCCTTCTTATTTGTGCATATTCGTTTCTTGCTCTACGACTGCTCTCCTTATTCTCCTGGGTCCTTTGCCTTCTATATTTCTTCCATTCCCTAGCACACTTAGTTTTTGCCTCCCTGCACCTTTGGGTGAACCATGGGCTCATCCTGGCTTTTTCATTATTCCTGTTACCCTTGGGTAACATAGCATATTGTTGCTACATATTCCATCATCTCATTAACTGGCTTCCCTGCCAGTTCTCTGTCCCACTGAACCCCGTTCAGGAAGTTCATCATTCCCGTGTAGTCCCCTTTCTTGAAGTTTGGCTTCATTCGTCCTGGCCTTCCTGCTTCTCCCTCCACTTGTAGCTCTACTGTGTATTCGAAGCTTAAAACCACATGATCGCTGGCCCCAAGGGGTCTTTCATGTGTGATGTCCTCGATATCTGCACTACTCAAGGTGAATACTAAGTCCAGCCTTGCTGGTTCATCCTCTCCTCTCTCTCTTGCAGTGTCCCTTACGTGTTGGTACATGAAGTTTTCCAGTACCACCTCCATCATCTTAGCCCTCCATGCATCTTGGCCCCCATGCGGGTCCAAGTTCTCCCAATCGATCTCCTTGTGGTTAAAGTCACCCATGATCAGGAGCTTTGCCCTGCATGCATGAGCTCTTCTGGCCACTGCAGCCAGTGTGTCAACCGTCGCTCTATTGCTCTATTGCCTTGGCCTCCTGATGTTCTGTGGTGGGTTATACATCACTGCTATTACCACCTTGGGACCTCCAGAGTGAAGCGTTCCCGCTATGTAATCACTTTCTTCTCCGCTGTCTCCTCTCTCCAGCTCCAGTGTGTGTGTGTGTGTGTGTGTGTGTGTGTGTGTGTGTGTGTGTGTGTGTGTGTGTGTGTGTGTGTGTGTGTGTGTGTGTGTGTGTGTGTGTGTGTGTGTGTGTGTGTGTGTGTGTGTGTGTGTGTGTGTGTGTGTGTGTGTGTGTGTGTGTGTGTGTGTGTGTGTGTGTGTGTGTGTGTGTGTGTGTGTGTGTATGTACTCGCCTAGTTGTGGTTGCAGGGGTCGATTCATAGCTCCTGGTCTCCCCTCTCCACTGGCCGCTACTGGGTCACTCTCCCTGAGCCATGAGCCTTGTCATACCTATGCTTAAAGCTATGTATGGATCATGCCTCCACTACATCGCTTCCCAAACTATTCCACTTCCTGACTACACTGTGACTGAAGAAATACTTCCTAACATCCCTGTGATTCATCTGTGTCTTTAACTTCCAACTGTGTCCCCTTGTTGCTGTGTCCCATCTCTGGAACATTCTGTCTCTGTCCACCTTGTCAATTTCTCTCAGTATTTGATATGTCGTTATCATGTCCCCCCATCTCTCCTATCCTCCAGTGTCGTCTGGTCGATTTCCCTTAACCTCTCCTCGTAGGACATACCCCTTAGCTCTGGAAATAGTCCTGTTGCAAACCTTTGCACTTTCTGTAGTTTTTTTGCGTGCTTGGCTAGGTATCGGTTCCAAACTGGTGCCGGGTACTCCAATATGGGCCTAACGTACACAGTGTACAGGGTCCTGAACGATTCCTTATTAAGATGTCGGAATGCTGTTCTGAGGTTTGCAAGGCGCCCATATGCTGAAGCAGTTATTTGATTGATGTGTGCCTCAGGAGATGTGCCTGGTGTTATACTCACCCCAAGATCTTTTTCCTTGAGTGAGGTTTGTAGTCTCTGGCCCCCTAGACTGTACTCCGTCTGATGTCTTCTTCGCCCTTCCTCAGTCATCAGGACTTTGTACTTGGTGGGGTTGAACTCCAGGAGCCAGTTTCTAGACCAGGACTTCAGCCTGTCCAAATCCCTTTGTAGTTCTTCCTGATCCTCGTCTGATTGAATTCTTCTCATCAACTTCACATCATTTGCAAACAGGGACACTTCGGAGTCTATTCCTTCCGTCATGTCATTCACGAATACCAGAAACAGCACCGGTCTTAGGACTGACCCCTGTGGAACCCCACTCGTCAGAGGCGCCCACTCTCACACCTCGCCTCGTACCATGACTCGCCGCTGTCTTCCTGACAGGTATTCCCTGATCCATTGTAGTGCCTTCCCTGTGATCCTGCCTGGTCCTCCAGTTTTTTCACTAATCTCTTGTGTGAAACTGTCAAATGCCTTCTTACAGTCCAAGAAAATGCAATCTACCCACCCTTCTCTCTCTTGTCTTACTGCTATCACACTGTCACAGAACTCCAATAGGTTTGTTCCACCACTCTTCTGGTAATCTTCTCCATAACTTTGCATATTATACACGTAAGTGACATTGGTCTATAGTTTAGTGATTCTTGTCTGTCTCCTTTTTTAAAAAACTGGACAACATTTGCTGTCTTCCATACCTCAGGTCATCTCCGTGTTTCGATAGATGTCTTGAATATTGTTGTCAGGAGTACACATAGCGCCTCTGCTCCCTCTCTCAGGACCCATGGAGAGATGGTATTCGGCCCCCCTCGCCTTCGAGGAGTCTAGCTCGCTCAGCAGCCTCTTCACTTCTTCCTCGGTTGTATGTGTTGTGTCCAACACTTGGTGGTGTACCCCAACTCTCCGTCTTTCTGGAGTCCCTTCTGTCTCCACTGTGAACACTTCTTTGAATCTCATGTTGAGTTCCTCACATACTTTGCGGTCGTTTCTTGTGATCTCTCCTCCTTCCTTCCTTCCTTAGCCTGATTACCTGGTCCTTGACTGCTGTTTTCCTCCTGATGTGGCTGTACAACAGCTTCGGGTCAGATCTGGCTTTCGCTGCAATGTCATTTTTTTATTGTCGTTGGGCCTCCCTTCTTACCTGTGCATATTCATTTCTTGGTCCACTACTACTCTCCTTATTCTCCTGGGAACTTTGCCTTCTATACCTCTTCCATTCTCTAGCACACTTGATTTTGGCCTCCCTTCACCTTTGGGTGAACCACGGGCTCACCCTGGCTTTTTCATTATTCCTGTTGCCCTTGGGTATAAACCTCTCTTCAGCTTCATTGCATATTGTCGTCACGTATTCCATCTTCTCGTTTACTGACTTCCCTGCCAGTTCTCTGTCCCACTGAACCCCGTTCAGGAAGTTCTTAATTCCCACGTAGTCCCCCATCTTGTAGTTTGGCTTTATTCGTACGGCTCTTCCTGCTTCTCCCTCCACTTGTAACTCTACTGTGTATTCGAATCTTAAAACCACATGATCACTGGCCCCAAGGGGTCTTTCATATGTGATGTCCTCAATATCTGCACTACTCAAGGTGAATACTAGGTCCAGTCTCGTTGGTTCCTCTCCTCTCTCTCTGATAATGTCCCTTACGTGTTGGTACATGAGGTTTTCTAGTACCACCTCCATCATCTTAGCCCTCCACGTTTCTTGGCCCCCATATGGCTCCAAGTTCTCCCAATCGATTTCCTTGTGGTTGAAGTCACCCATGATCAGTAGCTTTGCCCTGCTCGCATGAGCCCTTCTGGCCACTGCAGTTAGTGTGCCAACCATCGCTCTATTACTCTCATCATACCCTTGCCTTAGCCTCCTGCTGTTCTGTGGTGGGTTATTCATCACTGCAATTACCATCTTGGGACCTCCAGACTGAAGCGTTCCTACTAGGTAATCCCTTGCTTCTCCACAGTCTCCTCTCTCCAGCTCAACAAAATCCCATCGGCTCTTGACCAGCAGTGCCAGTCCTCCACCTCTTCTGTTCCCTCTGTCTTTCCTCAGGATCTGATATCCCGTTGGAAAGCTGGCATCTGTTATAATACCTGTGAGCTTGGTTTCTGTGAAAGCTATAATGTCCGGTGATGCCTCTTTGACTCATTCGTGCCACTCCTCCCACTTATTTGTTATTCCATCAGCGATGGTGTACCATACCTTCAGTTTCCTGTGTGTGTGTGTGTGTGTGTGTGTGTGTGTGTGTGTGTGTGTGTGTGTGTGTGTGTGTGTGTGTGTGTGTACTCACCTATTTGTGGTTGCAGGGGTCGAGTCATAGCTCCTGGCCCTTGTGTGTGTGTGTGTGTGTGTGTGTGTGTGTGTGTGTGTGTGTGTGTGTGTGTGTGCACGTAGTGTCGCATCTTTAATTATATTCGTTCATAATAAAATAAATTTTTTCCTAACATTCTAAATCACTTCGTTAGTCAATAACTTTGTATTCGACGAAAAAAAAAACAAAACTAACATTCCATCAGTTGCATGTTTTGTTTCCTCTCTCAAACAGCAAGCAAGCACCAGGAAATCTATTAATTATTAACTTTTATATGTGGCTATCATGTCTCGTCTCCTGCTGACAGTCATCGTGGTCATCTTCAATGTTCACAGTCTTTCACCCAAACGCATTTATTTCTGGTTCTCATTTTGGAGCTCATCCCTCGATGTTGTCTAATAGACAGTATATTGTTTGAGGCGAGGGTGACACGCCAGACTGATTTAGCTTCACCTGAATACAACCTTATTTAAAATATGTTTTTCGTGTTATGTGTCAGTTAGACATAATATACCATTGTCTCCTCGTTGACTGTGTCTTACTTCTAATCTTATCGAGATTAATACAGATGCGCTAGTATAAAATCTATAAAAAAAATATTTATAATTTTTTTTACATTTGTTTTAGTTTGGTTACTATCTACTGTATCTTGTGCTTGATTGTTTGAGAAGTCATGTGATAGGTCTGCAAGGCCCTGCTACTCTTCTTTCCTTCCTTACTTCTAGCCTGGTTTAACCTCTTAGCAGTGTTTACCCTCTCATCCCTTGCAAGGTTCTCTCTACTTTGTACGTCCTTATACATTCCCAGTTACTTAATATGCTAAGATTTCTTTAATATGTTGCTTTAAGTGCCTTGTGTCTGTCTCATAGTTTCCAATATATCTCACCATATCTCACTATATCTCACTGTATCCCACCAAATCTCACTATATTTCACCATATCTCACTATATCTCACCGTATCTCACTATATCTCACTATATTTCACTATATCTCACCATATCTCACTATATCTGACAATATCTCACTATATCTCACCATATCACACCATATTTCACTATATCTCACCATATCTCACTATATCTGACAATATCTCACTATATCTCACCATATCACACTATATCTCACTATATCTCTCCATATCACTATATCTCTCTCCATATCACTATATCTCTCCATATCACTATATCTCTCCATATCACTATATCTCACAATATCTCATCATATCTCACTATATCTCACAATATCTTATTATATCTCACAATATCTCACATTTTACAATATCTCACATCTCACAATATCACATCATATCACACTATATCTCACATCTCACTATATCTCACTATATTTCACACCTCACCATATATCACAATATCACACTATATCTCACAATATCCCACTATATCTCACAATAATTCACCATGTATCATAATATCTCACTATATCCCATAACATTTCACCATATATCACAATATCTCACTGTTTCTCACCATATATCACTATATCTCACATCTCACTACATGATGTCATACTTCCCTGCCCAGTGTATGAAATCACTGCCGTCCTTCCTTCATTAACATTTAACAACTTCAGAACATTTCCCCTACCTGTCAGGGCATCCGTCTCTCAGTCAAATGTTACGTCTCTGCTTTAATATGTTAATCCATTTGAGCCCTCGGCTTTGCCAGCTTATTAATCTCACTTCAAAACATTTTGAGATATGCCTAATAATAAGCCACATGGAGACAGAAACACAGGAGGTTGATTGATCTATATATTTCGATGCCCTTCTGAAGAGGATCCCAGAAGGGGGTCGAAATATACAGATCAATTAACCTCCAGTGTTTCTGTCTCCATGTGGGGCATTACTGAGCAGTGACAAGTGTTTATGGGTTCATTACACTTTAGTTATTCTTTGTGATGGATATATATATATATATATATATATATATATATATATATATATATATATATATATATATATATATATATATATATATATATATATATATATCATCTGGAGGATGAGAGGTGTCACAGAGCTCATCAATCCACTAGTCTCTGGCATCTACCATCGTTCATTCATCTTAACTTTTATATTATATTTATACCTCAGAGTCTTCTCACACCATGCTGAAGTACTTCATGTGGGTTTAAATAGCACAGCTGTCACATAAACAGTCTAAATCGATGATACTTCACGCCATCTGCCCGCGCGTGCGAGACGAGAGCAGTGCAGTCCTGGCGCAGAGCATGACACAGTGACCAGGCGCTGGGCATGACACAGTGACCAGGCATGCCCAGGTGGTGGACACTTGTGGATGTCTACCGCCGTCTTGCCCCTCTGTCACCTTCCTGCAGTCAAAACTCTGGCCAAACACATGTTTAACGCGAAGGGAACTCGGTTTATTTTGGTACCTCTCCTCCTCGCCTTGCTTGTCACTGCGGTGGCCCACGGCGTACTTAGCACTCCAGTGCCAGCTGTGTCAAGTTTAGTGGCTGTCTGCAGCATTGTGGCCCGCTGTTTAATGACTCAAGGTCAGGCACGGGTTTATAAATCAGAATCAGCCGCGTGGTCCACTCTGTTGGGCCCATGACTTAATGCTAGCAGAATGGCGGCGCTCATCTGTTGTTGAGTACTCTAGTACCAGTGTGTAGAGCTCACTGGTGTTTGTGTGCTTAAGTATTAATATTCTCTATCTTATTATGAGTTTGAGGACTTTCAGTGTCAGTGCAGTGGAGTTCACTCTCATTTGACTTCCTGTTAAAGGTGCTGGGATCATCGCCCCCGCGGCGCAGTTAAGGAACAAGCCTTTTGGTTGCTGGCCTGATCGGTCAAACTGTACATATTGTCAAAAAGCAGTTTAATAAAAGCAACACAACCGTGCTGATCAAGAACTCCCTGAAGGAATTTCTTAAATTCCTCTTTAGAGGCAGTTAGGAGCTTCTGAATAATTTCTCTTATACTTGAAAGGAAGGTGCTAAAATATTTTGGACTTACTACACCTAATGATTTACCTCACAGCGTACTTGTTTCTCCTCTGCTTCTCATTGGATGCATTTTGGACCGTCTGCTGATCCTACGACTCTTATAAGGAGTAATTTCAGTGTGCAAATTTGGAATCAGTCCCTCCAGTAATTTCTAATATGGGTTATGATATGATGACTACGTTTGCACGAGAGTCAAGTTTAAGGGAATTTTGACGTGTCTAATAATTTAGGCGTGTGACTGAACCGATACTGGCGGTGAAGATTTTTTTACATTTTCCAGATCGGCTATTTCTTTTGCCTTGAGGAAAAGTGTTTGTTTAGCATAACATTCAGGTCTAGAACATACAAGTACCTTGAAGAGTATCATCACTGATATAGCATCTCTTGTTTTAAAGGTTCCTCTTATTCAGTTTATTATTATACTTGTAGTTGTGACAGCATCACTGCTGTCATCTTTGATGGTAACATCATCTGACATCGTTGCTCTCCCAGACATTCGTCTTTTCCTCTCATAAAGTGAGTTGGCTGAATTTTGTATTGTATTTCATTTTTTATGTCACCAGTTTTTACGTAGTAAAGCAACTGAAATTTGTTCTGTACGTAGCCAGAAGACACGATTTCAATCCACATATAGAGATTTGCTATGTTCTCAATGGTTGATACTTGTGTACAAGGGTGATATAGTGCTATGATTTGTCTGTATACAAAAAAAAATGCCGAGAATGAGAGAGAAAATCTGGATGAGTACTGTGACTTGTGAAAGAGTTATTCTTTGTGGAGGCTTCTGAATCTTTGGTGATTACTCTTTGAGTGTAATTTGCTATTAAGTTGAAAATTCATCTGCCTACTTTCAGTTATTACTTTCGTGTGCATTTTGTGAACTATTACACAGTGATCGCACTTTTCAAGGCTTTTATAAAAGACTGAATTCTACATTAGTATTTTACCTGTCTTCTGGTGACTCCAGAACTATGTTGTAGTGGTACAGCAACTGTGAGAGGCATATTTCCCTAATGTGAATTAATTTACGGATGCCATGTGTTCAGAATTCTTATTTCATAGCAGTCTTTCAAAAATATTTATAATGTGTGACGTCTTAACTTTTTTCTTTTGTTATTGCTTTACCGCCGCATGGTACGAGCTTGTTATTAATGGCTTAGTAAAAATTAAGTTTGGCAACGGTTATGTCACATATGTTAGAGATGATGGAAAAGTTAGGAGCACCATTTGTGTAAAAATGATTCGGTTTATCAATCTAGAGTCAATAGAAACTGCTTCCCGAACATCGCTGACATCAATGAGAGTCCTGTCTACCTTATACCAGGGCAAAATATTACTCTGGATTTGGCATAGAAGAAAAAAAATTCTGCTTCCATTTTCATAATTCCTCTTCGGCTTGGTATGATGCATTCAGTTTTATCTCATTTCTTTTTTGTTATTTCTCTAACCATACTTTATTTTTTTTCTTCTTGAGAAAAATCTGAAACTTTAGACAAGTTCTGTGATTCATCGTCTTTCCCTATAGAGGAAGCGTCTTTCTCTTTCCAGTTTCGATATTTTTATCTTTTTCTTAACGGTGCGAGTCCTGAGCACACTTGTAATGGCACTGAACCCATCCTTCAGAAGCACTGACTTACATTATTTTAATGACAATATCATACCAGAATATTTATGTTAATCAGAGAGTGCTTTTTTTGGAGAGCTTCAGTAAGAGTAGAACGACGGCAACTAACATTCATGTACTTTATTATTAACAAAGTAATAAGATAAATCTTTTAGGGAGGTTTAAACTGTGTCATCATCTGTATCCGTCTTTCACTGACACATAAGCTAGTCTCTCAATTATTTGCGCAACAGACTGTAAATTTCACAAGGATGACTCGCAAAGCTAAGAAAATTTCTGAGAGAGGAGCGTGGCAGACACAGCCACAACCACGAACACTAGCAGGAGACTTATGCTACCTTCACAAACACCAGGAAACAGAAACCCTCCACAAACACCAGCAGGTAACACAGCTACCACCAACACCAGCAGGAAACACAGCTACCACCAACACCAGCAGGAAACACAGCTACCACCAACACCAGCAGGAAACACAGCTACCACCAACACCAGCAGGAAACACAGCTACCACCAACACCAGCAGGAAACACAGCTACCACTAACACCACCAGGAAACACAGCTACCACCAACACCAGCAGGAAACACAGCTACCACTAACACCACCAGGAAACACAGCTACCACCAACACCAGCAGGAAACACAGCTACCACTAACACCAGCAGGAAACACAGCTACCACCAACACCAGCAGGAAACACAGCTACCACCAACACCAGCAGGAAACACAGCTACCACTAACACCACCAGGAAACACAGCTACCACCAACACCAGCAGGAAACACAGCTACCAACAACACCAGCAGGAAACACAGCTACCACCAACACCAGCAGGAAACACAGCTACCACCAACACCACCAGGAAACACAGCTACCACCAACACCACCAGGAAACACAGCTACCACTAACACCACCAGGAAACACAGCTACCACCAACACCAGCAGGAAACACAGCTACCACCAACACCAGCAGGAAACACAGCTACCACTAACACCACCAGGAAACACAGCTACCACCAACACCAGCAGGAAACACAGCTACCACTAACACCAGCAGGAAACACAGCTACCACCAACACCAGCAGGAAACACAGCTACCACTAACACCACCAGGAAACACAGCTACCACCAACACCAGCAGGAAACACAGCTACCACCAACACCAGCAGGAAACACAGCTACCACTAACACCACCAGGAAACACAGCTACCACCAACACCAGCAGGAAACACAGCTACCAACAACACCAGCAGGAAACACAGCTACCACCAACACCAGCAGGAAACACAGCTACCACCAACACCACCAGGAAACACAGCTACCACCAACACCACCAGGAAACACAGCTACCACCAACACCAGCAGGAAACAGCTACCACCAACACCAGCAGGAAACACAGCTACCACCAACACCAGCAGGAAACACAGCTACCACTAACACCACCAGGAAACACAACTACCACCAACACCAGCAGGAAACACAGCTACCACCAACACCATCACCACTAGCACCCTCCACCAACGCCACTAGCACCATCCACCATCACCAATAGCACCCTCAACCATCACCACTAGCACCCTCCACCATCACCACTAGCATCCTCCACCATCACCACTAGCATCCTCCACCATCACCACTAGCATCCTCCACCATCACCACTAGCATCCTCCACCATCACCACTAGCATCCTCCACCATCACCACTAGCATCCTCCACCATCACCACTAGCACCCTCCACCATCACGACTAGCATCCTCCACCATCAC